>NC_143040.1:40561749-40634249 GCF_057628025.1 Oncorhynchus mykiss
TCTCCTATTCCTCATTCAGGTCCTTCTATTTGGCTACAGTCCTACTGCCACTTATTAGTCAGAGCTACGCAAATTCTTTCATGTTTTTCTTTCTTCCTGCCTCAATTCCTGTCACAATCACTTGTGAGCCCAATGGATGTCAAACTCCCACCTCCTCTAGCCTTATTGCTTAATTGAGCAGAAAGCTCACAGTGTCTCATGCTCCCCTACACTAAAAAAAAAACGATGGGTTAAAAACAACTCAATTTGGGTAAATATTGGAAGGTCATTTTGACCGAACAGTCGGGTCACTTAATAACCTCCGCCAGAGCCAGGTTTGGATGTTGATGTTGAGTTATTGCGCTACGATCGGAGATGGGCAGTATTTCTTTTACATGTATTTGAAATACGTGTTTGAATTACTCCTGAGTATTTATGTATGTTGTATTACACTGGGCTGAACTACCCTCCAATGCATTTTGCAACAAGATATAGTACTTTCGAAAAATGCAATTTGTGTTTTTGAAATACACAATACTTTTATTTACAATTTTTTATATACTGGTTCACAATTTTGTGGGCCTCTTTCACCCTACATTGGTATCAAAAGTCTGATGGCACTATGGTGTGATAAGAGTGTCTGCTAAATGAACTAATTGTACATGTACAGTATATGTGTATGTAAAAATGAACAATTGCACAGCATGCTGAGTATTAATGTATTAATCTCCACCCCAAAACAAGGCCAATGATAATACCCAGTGTGCATTGTAGTTGTTAATTTTAACATATACATTTACCTTTAAGTCATTTCTGCAGATGCTCTTAACCAGAGAGACAGTGAATTCAACTAAGGTAGATGAACAACAACACATACCAGTCATAGCAAGAAGTTTCTCTAACCGTTACTGGGAATATTGGTGCTGTTTTCCCAGCTAGTTGCAAATTCATTTCTGTCTTTCATTAAAATACAAAATAAATGTATTTTAATGATATATAATACTTAGCAAAAGTAGATTATGTTTTATTTTTATACAAATGGTTCTTTAGGATATTTTGTAGTAATTTGTAATTTATGTCCCATCCCTGGCTGTCATCCAACAGGTCAGATCAGAAAACTGGAGGTGTGGCTTAGTAGGGGCATGGCTTTTGGCTAGTTCTTTATGATAACCTGTGAGAGTAAATGTCAATCCGGTTAATTTGTTCTGTTGTATTGTCAAGATATGTGAAGGTTGAGCACTGATACTTTTGTAGTTTTAATGAGGCTTACTCAAGACCATGAGCTCCTTAAGTGCCTATGCATATCCCAATTCTAGGTCAGTTAACACTGTTATAATATTTAAATAATACAGTTTTACATTATAATAAATAATGTGTAAAAATATTTAAGCAAAAATGATTTGAATAAATATTGAATTTGGCCTTTGTGACTATCTACATTGAATAGCACATTTAGAAAATTGCAAAAAAGTCATGAAGAATACGGTTTTGAAGTGACTGTCCTAAATCTGGGCATTACAGGAAAGCTCAGGAAAGAAGTTTGTATTTTTGGATACATATTTAACCCCTTATTTTTGTTGGCACTTAACTCCTCCAATACTTCCATTCATTTGTATGGGTTTGCCTTCAGACGAATCCTGTGAGCAAACCATCATATTCGTGAGAGTCTCATCTTTCCATTGAAGGGTCATATTAGTTTTCCAGGCCAAACTGCTCAGAGGTGTTTGTGAGAAGACTGATCTTGTCATAGATGCGGAAGGGCAACATAGGCGGATGTGGTGGATTGAGACACAGCCCATGCACAAAAACAAATATCTCTAGCTTAAACTGACACATTTTTATTGGGATACATGTGTTATGTTGCTTAGATTGACGTACGGGTGCATCAATAGACTCTTAAGCATTCTTTTTAACCCATCTTTTTTAGGGTAGTTTCCTACTTTTGCACACACACACAGACGTACACAGATACATAAGACATCAAAATGCACACCAATTCACATATTTTTGAGCACACAGACACACTAAAACAATACACATATAGTTTTGGCTCTCACTCTTTACATTATGCTTAATTTATTTGAGATAAAAGTAACATCTTATGCTATTTACTGCTTTGTGTCTCATATATGTGCATTTTGGGGGGGCTGAAAAAAAATCTGTGAAGGTGACAATGGCACGTCACCATCTTGAGAATAGTTTGGGGCAGCTTTCAACGTGTGTGCTTACAATGGGTGTTTGGCTGCTATCGGAACGGTGGCACAAGCTCCCTGCCTCTGTTCAGCAGCACTTACACTGCATTGTTCTCGTAAATCCCCAGGTCTCATCCCCACAACACATGCCTGCCCAGATACTATAATGTAGCTACGCTAGGACGATTGTGTGTTCAGAGGGAAAGATTGAACAAGGTACCTCTAAGCCTCCTTGGTTGTCATCAGCGGAGCTTGTCCAGGATGATGCAGAGAGAGAGAGAGAGAGAGAGAGAGAGAGAGAGAGAGAGAGAGAGAGAGAGAGAGCAGTGGCAACACACAGCAAGACAACCAACAAACAAAGAGTGCCCCTTCTCTCCCCCTTCTCATGCCATTGTACGGTATAAAACCAGCAAGCCAACAAAGACGCCGCCACGATGTGGATGCCAGGGTGCCCCCTACTGTATCAATCTAAAAAGCAGAAGTAACTGAAAGAGACGAGTATAACAGAGAGGGACCACACAAACCTCCAGCCCCATCACAGTGATAAGCAAACACACACACACCCTCTCTCGGACCCCAGGTCTCCCGACACGAGGCACGTGCTGTGTGACGCCCCTCCTGGAACTAGCAGTATCGCAATGAGTGACATCACAAACAGGCTCGGCTTGTGTGTGTGTGTGTGCCTTGGCGACAGGCACATTAGAGGCCTTTGTTAGAGCAGGACTTGGCACATATCACCTTAATGACTGGCTTCCAGCGTTGTGCCACTCTAGAGGCAGAGCCATGTGGCTCCCCTCCCCTTTAAATAGATTTATTTTCTGATTTGCTTGAAACGGTTTGGCGTGTGCCGTGAGCTCTCTCTGGGAGAAAAAAAATGCTGGGTTAAAAATATCCCAATTTAGGTAAATATTGGACAGAACACATGTTGGGTTATTTTGACCCAGCCAGTTGGGTCACAAACAACTCATTATTTTCTTTATGTTGGGTTGTTGATGCTGGGTTACTGAACTATGATCCACCGGGTCAGATCAGAAGACTGGAGGCGTGGCTTAGTAGGGGCGTGTTTTTCACCAAGTTATTTTTGCCCGACCTTGAGAGCAAACGTCATTCCAGTTAATGTGTTGTTCAGGGATGCTCTGACACTGTTGTAGCTATACGAAGGCGTACACAATGTCTGTCTATGCATATCTAGCAAGTAATAAAATGCTATGAATTTAGGAGTTCTTTAATATTTTTGCTAATTAAGAATTTTAATATGAATGTAGTAGTTTGTTTGTTTATGATTACTCTCATGGGTAGCCAAAAAAACACTACTAAGCCATGCTTCTGATCCTCTCTCTCTCTCTCTATATATATATATATATATATATATATATATATATATATATATATATATATATATACTGCTAAAAAAAATTATGGGAACACTAAAATAACACATCCTAGATCTGAATGAATGAAATATTCTCATTAAATACGTTTTTCTTTACATAGTTGAATGTGCTGACAACAAAATCACACAAAAATTATCAATGGAAATCAAATTTATCAACCCATGGAGGTCTGGATTTGGAGTCAAAATGAGGCTCAGTAGTGTGTGTGCCCTCCACGTGCCTGTATGACCTCCCTACAACGCCTGGGATGCTCCTGATGAGGTGGCTGCCAACTCCTGGACAGTTTGTGGTGCAACGTGGGTGGATGGAGCGAGACATGATGTCCCAGATGTGCTCCATTGGATTCAGGTCTGGGGAACGGGTGCGGCCCCCCAAAGAAATGCCACCCCACACCATGACTGACCTACCGCCAAACCGGTCATGCTGGAGGATGTTGCAGGCAGCAGAACGTTCTCCACGGAATCTCCAGACTCTTTCACGTCTGTCACATGTGCTCAGTGTGAACCTGCTTTCATCTGTGAAGAGCACAGGGCGCCAGTGGCGAATTTGCCAATCTTGGTGTTCCACCTGTGGACGTCGGGCCCTCATTCCACCCTCATGGAGTCTGTTTCTGACCGTTTGAGCAAACACATGCACATTTGTGGCCTGCTGGAGGTCATTTTGCAGGGCTCTGGCAGTACTCCTCCTGCTCCTCCTTGCACAAAGGCAGAGGTAGCGGTCCTGCTGCTGGGTTGTTGCCCTCCTACGGCCTCCTCCACGTCTCCTGATGTACTGGCCTGTCTCCTGGTAGCGCCTCAATGCTCTGGTCACTACGCTGACAGACACAGCAAACCTTCTTGCCACAGCTCGCATTGATGTGCCATCCTGGATGAGTTGCACTACCTGAGCCACTTGTGTGGGTTGTAGACTCCGTCTCATGCTACCACTAGAGTGAAAGCACCGCCAGCATTCAAAAGTGACCAAAACATCAGCCAGGAAGCATAGGAACTGAGAAGTGGTCTGTGGTCACCACCTGCAGAACCACTCCTTTATTGGGGGTGTCTTGCTAATTGCCTATCATTTTCACCTGTTGTCTATTCCTTTTGCACAACAGCATGTGAAATGTATTGTCAATCAGTGTTTGACAGTTTGATTTCACAGAAGTGTGATTGACTTGGAGTTACATTGTGTTGTTTAAGTGTTCCCTTTATTTTTTTGAGCAGTGTATTTATATTTTCTGGCCTGCAACAGCAGCAACCGAGACCCAGGGTCTCCCAACAGTCATCCTGAAAAGAAAATGGAGTTGGAGGAAAATGTAAGCCTTTTGTTTTATCTACAATTAATTAAATCCATTCATTTCCTTTCCTTTATTCATCTGTGTTGGCCACAGAAAGAGTGTGTAAGCCTAGCGGACACAACAGCAGCCAAATGAGACCTAGAGGAGCCCTCTGTACTGAGCCCTCTGTACTGCCATCAAAACCAGCCTGGCCTGGGAAACCTCAGCAAGCCTCTGAATGGATCACAGACATTGTGTGGTGAATGGAAGTGAATAGACTCACTGTGAATAGACTCACTGGGCAGTATTTCTGATCGAAATACGTATTTTAATTACTGAGTATTTTGTATGTTGTATTACACTGGGCTGAAGTGCACTCCAATGTACTTTGTAGCAAGATACTTTCAAAAGCTATAATTTGTATAAACAAAATCCAAAATACTTTTATATACCATTTCATTATAGTTGTTCACAATATTGTGTCCCCTAGCACCCTAGATTGGTATCAAAAGTCTGATGGCACTATGGTGTGATAAGAGTGTCTGCTAAATGAATTCAATGTAAATGTACACAACCGTTCAAAAGTTTGGGGTCACTTAGAAATGTCCTTGTTTTTGAAAGAAAAGCCCGTTAAAATAACATCAAACACATCACAAATACAGTGTAGATATTGTTAATGTAGTAAATGACTAATGTAGCAGGAAACGGGTGATTTTTAATGGAATATCTACATAGGCGTACAGAGGCCCATTATCAGCAACCATCACTCCTATGTCCTAATGGCGTGTTGTGTTAGCTAATCCAAGTTTATCATTTTAAAAGGCTAATTGATCATTAGAAAACCCTTTTGCAATTATGTTAGCACAGCTGAAAACTGTTGTTCTGATTAAAGGAGCAATAAGACTGGCCTTCTTTAGACTAGTTGAGTATCTGGAGCATCAGCATTTTGTATGTTCGATTACAGGCTCAAAATGGCCAGTCTTATAGAGTAATGCACTTGTAGAACTTGTAGAGTAATGCACTTGTAGAACTTGTAGAGTAATGCACTTGTAGAACTTGTAGAGTAATGCACTTGTAGAACTTGTAGCGTAATGCACTTGTAGAACTTGTAGAGTAATGCACTTGTAGAACTTGTAGAGTAATGCACTTGTAGAACTTGTAGCGTAATGCACTTGTAGAACTTGTAGAGTAATGCACTTGTAGAACTTGTAGAGTAATGCACTTGTAGAACTTGTAGCGTAATGCACTTGTAGAACTTGTAGAGTAATGCACTTGTAGAACTTGTAGAGTAATGCACTTGTAGAACTTGTAGAGTAATGCACTTGTAGAACTTGTAGAGTAATGCACTTGTAGAACTTGTAGAGTAATGCACTTGTAGAACTTGTAGAGTAATGCACTTGTAGAACTTGTAGAGTAATGCACTTGTAGAACTTGTAGAGTAATGCACTTGTAGAACTTGTAGAGTAATGCACTTGTAGAACTTGTAGAGTAATGCACTTGTAGAACTTGTAGAGTAATGCACTTGTAGAACTTGTAGAGTAATGCAGACCTTTTGACTCCAATGCTTCCCACAGTTGTGTCAAGTTGGCTGATGTCCTCTTGATACGCACGGGAAACTGTTGAGTGTGAAAAAGCCAGCAGCCTTACAGTTCTTGAACACACTCAAACCGGTACCATACCCAGTTCAAAGGCACTAACATATTTTGTCTTTCTCATTTACCATCTGAATGGTTCACAT
The DNA here is from genome assembly GCF_057628025.1 of Oncorhynchus mykiss. Taxonomy (NCBI): domain Eukaryota; kingdom Metazoa; phylum Chordata; class Actinopteri; order Salmoniformes; family Salmonidae; genus Oncorhynchus; species Oncorhynchus mykiss. The sequence goes on from NC_143040.1 coordinate 40,568,308, forward strand.
ACACAAGCCATGTCTCAATTGTCTCAAGGCATCTAAAATGATTGAAGTGGATTTAACATCAATAAGAGATCATAGCTTTCACCTGGAATCACCTGGTCAGTCTGCCATGGAAATAGCAGGTGTTCGTAATGTTTTGTACACCCAGTGTACACCTCCTAGTGTTAAAAATACTATATAAGGTGTTAAGGCATAACACTGACAAAGTGTAACAGCGTCGGCATTAAGCACATTGTCAATTGTCCCCCGCGATGAAATCGGGGAGGGGGGTGTGGATCAATCTCCTTCCGTACGTTCATTCGTACATTATTCACACGCAATATTTCAGAAGGCACCGGGGCGATTTTGACTAAACTTGGGTGAATGATGCATCCTGCCAAAATTAAACTGATTGGCCCAAGGCGGGAGCTATTGTAATTAGCTGACATTTATTAGTCATACGTGATATCTCAATTGGCCCAAGGGACATATCTATCCCCAATGCTAAACATCTGTAAGGCACTAAAGGGGATTTCCAGTACATACGCACACATGCACACACAAACACACACATATACAAACACACACACACACACATAAAACCGTACCTACAGTATCTAGGATCTCCTTTAACCTCAGTGGTTCTCTGGACAGCCCAGACATTTCTACCTGACACCGGTTTCTCCATCTGACAGTAAATCCAGCTCTGAGTTCCGTTCTGCAGCCTTAATGAATAATGTAATAAATGTGCTTAAACTGGGGAGTCAGACAGTCAGGACAGGAGTCAGTTAGTTTAACATAACCACTGCCATCAGCCATGACATTAATTGCACCCTAATTCTGCTGGCAGTGGTGGCTGGGGATGCTAGGAGGAGAAAGAGGGAGGCCAGGAGTAGATGGAAAAGTGGGGGTAAGAGAATGGAAGTGCATAAGTGGAAAATGGATATGAGACCCCTGATGTTGCCGGGGGAGAGGGGGGTGGGAGAGAGGGAAAGACTGGGCCACTCCGGTGGAAAGTAAAATGGAAAGTATGGTCAGGACCCTCCCTCTCTTTCTCAACCTTCTGTTCTCTCTTTTCTCACTCCACTCCTCTCTCTCTCTCTCTCTCTCTCTCTCTCTCTCTCTCTCTCTCTCTCTCTAACCCCTCAATCTCAGCATAGTGGTCCATTTTCTGGCATTAACATGGCGTTCTGGGGTCTTTTGTATAAGACAGAGCAGGTCGGTATGTGTCTATTATTACCTCTAAGAGCTGTCCACGCCACTCTACGGGTCAGGCAGACAGCAGGTACTCTGGAGCTGGTGGGTGTCCCAAATACCAGCCTATTCTGTCCTACTATTGACTATCTACTATCCAGGTCTGTACCCAAACAATTTGAACTTCTACTTTTAAAAATCCACCTCTCTAAAAACAAGTCTCTCACCATTGCCGCCTGCTACCATCCTAATTCTCAACTTCGGCGATGTCATTTACAAAATAGCCTCCAATACCCTACTCATTAAATTGGATGCAGTCTATCACAGTGCCATCCGTTTTGTCACCAAAACGTATACTACCCACCACTGTGACCTGTACGCTCTCGTTGGCTGGCCCTCGCTTCATACTCGTCGGCAAACCCACTGGCTCCAGGTCATCTACAAGACCCTGCTAGGTAAAGTCCCTCCTTATCTCAGCTCGCTGGTCACCATAGCAGCACTCACCTGTAGCACGCCGTCCAGCAGGTATATCTCTCTGGTCACCCCCAAAACCAATTCTTCCTTTGGTTGCCTCTCCTTCCAGTTCTCTGAACGAACTACAAAAATCTCTGAAACTGGAAACACTTATCTCCCTCACTAGCTTTAAGCACCAGCTGTCAGAGCAGCTCACAGATTACTGCACCTGTACATAGCCCATCTATTATTTAGGCCAAACAACTACCCTTACTGTATTTATTTATTTATTTATTTTGCTCCTTTGCACCCCATTATTTCTATTTCTACTTCACACATTCTTCCACTGCAAATCTACTGGGCTGGACAATCTGGACCCTCTATTCCTGAAACTATCCGCCGCCATTGTCGCAACCCCTATTACCAGCCTGTTCAACCTCTCTTTCATATCGTCTGAGATCCCCAAGGATTGGAAAGCTGCCGCAGTCATCCCCCTCTTCAAAGGGGGCGACACCCTGGACCCAAACTGTTACAGACCTATATCCATCCTGCCCTGCCTATCTAAGGTCTTCGAAAGCCAAGTCAACAAACAGGTCACTGACCATCTTGAATCCCACCGTACCTTCTCCGCTGTGCAATCTGGTTTCCGAGCCGGTCACGGGTGTACCTCAGCCACGCTGAAGGTACTAAACGATATCATAACCGCCATCGATAAAAGACAGTACTGTGCAGCCGTCTTCATAGACCTTGCCAAGGCTTTCGACTCTGTCAATCACCGTATTCTTATCGGCAGACTCAGTAGCCTCGGTTTTTCGGATGACTGCCTTGCCTGGTTCACCAATTACTTTGCAGACAGAGTTCAGTGTGTCAAATCGGAGGGCATGCTGTCCGGTCCTCTGGCAGTCTCTATGGGGGTGCCACAGGGTTCAATTCTCGGGCCGACTCTTTTCTCTGTATATATCAATGATGTTTCTCATGCTGCGGGCGATTCCCTGATCCACCTCTACGCAGACGACACCATTCTATATACTTCCGGCCCGTCCTTGGACACTGTGCTATCTAACCTCCAAACGAGCTTCAATGCCATACAGCACTCCTTCCGTGGCCTCCAACTGCTCTTAAACGCTAGTAAAACCAAATGCATGCTTTTCAACCGTTCGCTGCCTGCACCCGCACGCCTGACCAGCATCACCACCCTGGATGGTTCCGACCTTGAATATGTGGACATCTATAAGTACCTAGGTGTCTGGCTAGACTCTAAACTCTCCTTCCAGACCCATATCAAACATCTCCAATCGAAAATCAAATCAAGAGTCGGCTTTCTATTCCGCAACAAAGCCTCCTTCACTCACGCCGCCAAACTTACCCTAGTAAAACTGACTATCCTACCGATCCTCGACTTCGGCGACGTCATCTACAAAATTGCTTCCAACACTCTACTCAGCAAACTGGATGCAGTTTATCACAGTGCCATCCGTTTTGTCACCAAAGCACCTTATACCACCCACCACTGCGACTTGTATGCTCTAGTCGGCTGGCCCTCGCTACATATTCGTCGCCAGACCCACTGGCTCCAGGTCATCTACAAGTCCATGCTAGGTAAAGCTCCGCCTTATCTCAGTTCACTGGTTACGATGGCAACACCCATCCGTAGCACGCGCTCCAGCAGGTGTATCTCACTGATCATCCCTAAAGCCAACACCTCATTTGGCCGCCTTTCGTTCCAGTTCTCTGCTGCCTGTGACTGGAACGAATTGCAAAAATCGCTGAAGTTGGAGACTTTTATCTCCCTCACCAACTTCAAACATCTGCTATCCGAGCAGCTAACCGATCGCTGCAGCTGTACATAGTCTATTGGTAAATAGCCCACCCATTTTCACCTACCTCATCCCCATACTGTTTTTATTTATTTATTTTTATTTTTCTGCTCTTTTGCACACCAATCTCTACCTGTACATAACCATCTGATCATTTATCAGTCCAGTGTTAATCTGCATAATTGTAATTATTTGCCTACCTTCTCATGCCTTTTGCACACAATGTATATATAGACTCCCCTTTTTTCTACTGTGTTATTGACTTGTTAATTGTTTACTCCATGTGTAACTCTGTGTTGTCTGTTCACACTGCTATGCCTTATCTTGGCCAGGTCGCAGTTGCAAATGAGAACTTGTTCTCAACTAGCCTACCTGGTTAAATAAAGGTGAAATAAAAAATAAAAATAAAAAAACCATTCCAGTGTTTTACTTGCTATTTTGTATTTCCTTCAACCATGGCCTTTTTTTTGCCTTATCTCACCTCATTTGCTCACATCGTATATATAGACTTATTTTTCTACTGTATTATTGACTGTATGTTTGTTTTACTCCATAAGTAATAATAATAAATAAGATATATAATATAATAATATAAATATAAATGTATATATAATAAATAAATAATAATAATGTAGCAATATTAGCACCCTTTTAGCAGCACCCTATCAGCTATATAGTGCAGTACTTTTGACTGGGCCTGAGGTGAAATTTACCTCAGATTCAGAAATCCAGAATACTACTGGCATCACTGCCCGTGAACATCATTCAGCGCTAACATTTAGATAGAACACCTGTTAACAGCATGGTCCCTGCTATCCGTGATCCTTGGGATAACTCTACCCCATTGAAGTTGACATTTTAAATCGCTACGGTAAGAGTTGTGGTTAGGTTTAAGGTAAGGGTACGACTTAAGAAGGGTTCAAACCTGTTTGGGATAGGGGGCAGCATTTTCTAAATATTTTTTTTTAAATATGAACTTTATCGAACAAAACATACATGTATTGTGCAACATGAAGTCCTATGAGTGCCATCTGATGAAGATCATCAAAGGTTAGTGATTAATTTTATCTCTATTTCTGCTTTTTGTGACTCCTCCCTTTGGCTGGAAAATGGCTGTATGTTTTTTTGTGACTAAGCTCTGACCTAACATAATCATATGGTGTGCTTTCGCTGTAAAGCCTTTTTGAAATCGGACACGATGGGTAGATTAACAAGAAGTTAAACTTTAATTTGGTGTATTGCACTTGTGAATGTCTGAAATTTCGCACTCTTCCTTTTCAGCGGAATGTTATCGAGGGGTTCCGCTAGCCGTAATTAAGGTAAGAGTAGGGGTTAAGATTAGGGTACATCCCAAGGATCCCAAATAGCACTGACCCTAACAGCACCAGCACTCGGGCAAAAACGTTTCCGATAAGGAAATGGAATAGATATTTTACGCAGATGATTGCATGAGCGCGCATGTCACATTTCTGGCTAGCTAGCTAGCTTACCTGCTGCACCAAGATGTTCAGTTTACAGGTTTCATCTACACATCAAGAGACAATTAGGCCTACATTATTGAAAAAATTCTAAACAACCCGGAGCTAGGTAAATAGAATCAGAATGTCTGTTCAGGACCTTTGACATGTTTTGACAATACAATCTGAAAGTCACGCCCATACTAAGCCACGCTTCCAGCCTTCTAATCTGACCGGTGGATCACAGCTCAATAACCCAAGTGAGGGCTCTATTCAATCAGATCCGCTTTAGCTGACATCCGCATAGCGGTTGTTTTGGCGTGTCGGGGGTGGAACTGCGTTAGAGCTGTCAAATCCACAATTGGCTCCCGGCATTATACCTAAAGTGGACATTGCCATTGGCTGCACGGAGTCACATTAACAGAATTTCCATGCAGTCTTGTTTACAAGTTGGAACACTGGAATGTGAGATGTAATCTACACCTCCATTATGATGACAATATGAGACCCTCATTATTTAGTTTCATCATTTTTCTTTTTAAGTGTAATTATGTCTCTACAGCCTACACTTTCGCGTTCTGAACTTCTAAAGTGGGTGGGGCTGTGTGGCTTTGTGACAGTGATGCAACTGCTCACTAATTTGACATTATTTTAATCGCCTCCGCACAGGAGATTCGATTGACTAATTTTAAATTTTCTCCATTCACCCAGCATGTCAGACACCTGGCACCAATCACACCAGGAATTCTCTTCAGGGGTTCATCATTAACTTTATTAATTGTATATAAAAATCATATAACATGCATAAATATTAAAATGACATTTGAATTTTCAATTTACAAACATAACATAATGAACAGGAACAGGAATGATATTTACTCTTACGGGTGGCCAGAAATACCTATGTGAAAGCCAATAGGAGAGGCCTCATGAAACTAACCTATGGAAGAAAAAAAAAATAATACCAATCTGCTGGGCCAACCCAGCATGAAAGTGAATAGAAAAACAATTGATGGTTAAGTGAACCCATGTTTGGCGTGGCTTCATGCTGTCGTTTTTTGGCCACCCTTGAGTGCAAATGTCATTCATGTTCATCTTAGGTTTGTACAGTGCAATTATTTTCCTCAACTTTAATAAAACAATGGGATGTTTTTGACCTAACGGGCTAGGTTAAACTAACCCAAAGTGTGTTTTGTTCTTTTTAACCAGCTTTTTTTTTGCGACCTCCAAACCAAACGCATGTCTTACCTTAGTTTGGGTGTCAACGGGTCCAGTCTAATCTAAATCTCTACTGTTTTGCATGCCTCTGGTCAACAGTAGTGCACTTTAGTAGGGATATAGGGTGCCATTTGGGACAGTCATCCAGCGGTGTTCATTATCTTTCCTGATCTTCTTGTCCGTGGCCCAGTTCAGTTAGTTTTAACATGCATTCTTACATCGTCCATTCCTACACGTATCTCTATGGTTAAATAGTTATATTGCTTTCACGGGTCCAACCTTGGGCCCATGTATTGCCTATTATTTGAATGCTGGCTTCTGCTGAGTGTTACTGAATGTTTCTTGTGCCTCTCAGCCCTCCATGAGGATGCTCCTACTGGCTCCTACAGATAAATAATTAACTGAAGCAGCTAGGCTCATTAAGCTTGGAAGACACAAACCCGCTCAGACGTGAAGCCTGAAGTGGCCAGCACCTTGTCCTTGGCTGATAACACAGAGAGACCAGTCTACACACCAGCTCTCTACAAATGCTCAATGACATTATTCAACCCCTCCATCCTCATTCTCTCTAACCCCTCTCACACACACACAAACACTGACATACTCACATTCTTAATTAACTTCTCCCAGATGTCCGGCCCATGTCATTACCCACGATTCACTTTCGGAGCCGCCCTTCCTATTTCCACCACCTCCCAGCGCTGTGGACTGTCAGACCAGGCTCTCCACTGCATTAAGACTGGCCTCTATCCAGGCCAGCTCTCTGGAGAGGGAGGGAGGGAGGGAGGGAGGGAGGGAGGGAGGGAGGGAGGGAGGGAGGGAGGGAGGGAGGGAAGTCAGTCAGTCAGTCAGGCAGGCAGGCAAACAGGCAGGCAGGCAGGCAGACAGACAGACAGACAGACAGACAGACAGACAGACAGACAGACAGACTCTCACTCTCACACACACACACACACAGAGAGAGAGAGAGAGAGACCAGCGAGGTTCTGTCACAGGGGACACACTAGCTCTCTTCATTAAGGGCTCAAAGTCTAGCAAATACTCCCAATACTGTCTAACAGACTAGGTCTGGGGGTTGGTAGTGAGGGGTGGGGAGGGAATGTGTAATGTCAAGGGTGATTTCTTTAGATGAGACAGGATTATGAATAGTTGAACACAGTGTGATACATGATCTATATCAGGCTTTCTTTTGCCTTTGCCCACTCTATTTCTCTCTTCTGTTCACTTAGTGAGAGCCGGATTATATTGAGGAGTGGACCAGCTCTGGAGATAACCCTGTACAGACACAACATCTGACTATAACCTCTACCCTCTCTACCTCCAGCTGTCGTCCAGTCCTACCAGTCCACGGCCAAGGGATGAACGGCCACTACTGTATACTCTTCGGGTTCCACTCCGCATCTACACCCTAGCTGACAGATCCAGACAAACCTCAGAGGGGACACGTTAAAGGTACATCTGGGCAGTTCTACTTTTCTTCCTCTTCCTCTTGCTCCTCCTCTTCCTCTTCCTCTTGTGCCTCCTCTTCCTCTTGCTCCTCCTCTTCATTCTCCTATTCTTCCTCCTCTCTGGTTGTCAGCTCTAAGACAAGCAAAAAAGGGTGGGACGAACAGTGGAGCTTTAAGGAGGAACTGTGTAAGCCCCCCCCCCCCTCCACACACACACACACACACACACACACACATACACACACATACACACAAACATGTGCATGAACACACACTGACACATACACATACACACACACCACTAACTCCCGAGGGCGTTGGAGTCAAGTCTGTGCCTAATTGTTTCATTTGCAGCGGCGTGGTTGCCGGATGCACACACATAAAGAGCCCTGATGCAGGGATTTGAATAATTCTGCATCATCACAACACACTCTCTATACAAAAGGTAGATAAAAAGACATTTAGAAAAAAGACAAATGGTGGTGGAAGCTGGCATTTAGCAGGCGTCGCCTCTTCGTGCGGCTACAGCAAGGCTTAGCTTGGAAGCGACAGGCGAAAATTGCAAGTGGAGAAAAGGAATGAGAGAAAGAGAGAGAGAGAGAGCCAGAGAGCCAGAGAGCCAGAGAGAGGGGGAGAGAGAGGGAGAAAAAGAGAGGGAGAGAAAGAGAGAGAGAGAAAGAGAGGGAGATAAATGGAGGGATGGGATGACTTTTCATGACCAAAGGCATTTATCTTCATCCTTCCTTCTCTCCTGCTTTTCCTCTCTTCCATTCTGCGTGACGACTTTAACTTTAGTCTGCCGAAGTGCACACACACACACACACACACACGTGGGGGGGAGTCACCTCTAGATGGCAACCCTCCGTTTAGACACACCAGGTGTGGTACACACTATACTTATTTATTCCGTGTTCACTCTTTCTCTATCTCCCTCTCTCCCTCCCTCACCCCCTTTGTCTCTATTACTCACTCTATGAGTAATTTAATTTCTGAAGTGCTCAACAGTTTTGTTAATTTCACCATGTCACCTGTCACTCAAGGTGTGGGTGAAGAGAGAGACTACCCAGCTAGCACATATGGTTCTGAGAACCATATGTTTCTTCCCACAACGTTCTGGGAATGGTGCAGGATACCCTTCCAGCACATATTGTTCTGAGAACCATATGTTTCTTCCCACAACGTTCTGGGAATGGTGCAGGATACCCTTCCAGCACAGAACGTTCGGAGAACCATATGTTTCTTCCCACAACGTTCTGGGAATGGTGCAGGATACCCTTCCAGCACATAACGTTCTGAGAACCGTATGTTTCTTCGGTGGGAATTTCAGTCCTTCTGCATAACATTTACTACAGGTTTCCTCGTGGTTCTATGTAAACTCATGTTCTCAGAATGTTCAGAGAATGTTAAGAAACAACGTTTTTCTGTAGGGATCTTGTACTTCAGCGTAACATTTTCTGCAGGTTTCCTCATGGTTCTATGTAAACTCATGTTCTCAGAATGTTCAGAGAATGTTAAGAAACGTTTTTCTGTAGGGATCTTGTACTTCAGCGTAACATTTTCTGCAGGTTTCCTCGTGGTTCTATTTAACAACCAGCTCTCACAGTCTCACGTCAGAATTAAACGTTCATCCATGTTTCTCAAACATCACATTTCAAAGTTGTTCCAATGTCCAATTTAGAAGTGTTTAAGATTAGGTTTAGGCATTCACTTTTTAAGGGCAGGGTTAAGTTCAGGCAGTAACTCCTAATTCCTCAGTTTAGGTATTAATACTGAATGGTTAAGGTAAGTGTTAAGGTTTGGGGTAGGCTTAAAACCAAAATATATTAAAAAAAATTTTTTTAAACTACTTATATCTCTGGATTTGAACTTGCAACCTTTGGAATCAGATGTGTATGCCAATCCACCATCCCGTCCACAAGGCTCTAACATAACTGAAGCCTTCTTGAAGGTAACAGTGCTCACTGTTGCCAGTTTCCATGTCATCTCCCGACATTCTCAGACATGGATGGACATTGAATACTGACTGGTATCATGGAGTGGCTGGTATCATGGAGTGGCTGGTATCATGGAGTGACTGGTATCATGGAGTGGCTGGTATCATGGAGTGGCTGGTATCATGGAGTGGCTGGTATCATGGAGTGGCTGGTATCATGGAGTGGCTGTTATTTAAAGTAAAGTTCTTAGAACATTCAGAGAATGTTATTCTGTGGGAATTTCAGTATGTCAGCATAACGTTTTCTGGCCTGTTTCCTCATGTTCTCTGAACATTAAGAAAATGTTTCGTAAATAAAAACACAAGGAAACATTAGTAACAGTCAAAGACCAGTCTAATAATGTTATTTAAAAACATACACATTCCGTTCTCAGCATCAACAAAACTCTCTCTAGCCTCTTGTTAAGTGTGGCCAAACCTGATCTTAATGAGTGCTTGTTTCCTTTAAAATGGCGTCTGTTTGAATAGGCTACAATGAACAGCTTTTTATGAGTTAAAAAACCAACATGGCACGCTAGCTCCATCCTGGTGGCGCAGTGGACCATTTCCATGAAAAGAGACCAGAAGATCATAGGTTTGAATCTAAGTGATGCCATGCCACAATACAACAAAAAAAGTATGTGTTTTGCATAATTAATGCTATTAATAAATGAATTTCCATGTGTCATATTTGTACTTGGAGTTAATAACCTGAGCTAGCAGTGTTATTAAAAGTCTTAATGAAACATGTTCTCCGAACATTAATAAAACCTTCCAGGAAAACTTTCAGGGAACCATAGTAAAACATTCTCAGAACCTCCCTGCAACCTAGAAAATGTACGTACCTAGAACAGGCAAAATTCTCAAATATTTCAAAAACTGTTTTTACTGGCCAGGGAACGAATGGCTTCGTTGCCAGAACCAATGGGAAACCAAACAAAACTACAAAGGAACCAAATGTGCTAGCTGGGTATTCTCTAGAGAGATAATATGCTGTAACTAATAGTAAACATCGTATAAAACAAAACAGTTCACCCAAACACATTTACACTGACACAAAAATTAAAAAAATCATATTAAACACAAAAGCACACCCAGACTTTAAACACTTGTGCTGAAACTACTAATCTGAAATATTGTAGATATGGGATGTTTTGTTTAATTCGTTTAAATATCTTTTCAATTTGATACATACTACTATCTTATGCTCCAGATGACATGAGCGCAACAATCATGACAATGTTGAAAACATTTACAAATCTCTGTTTTTTTTATTAAAAGTATGTTATTTAATCATTGCGGCACGTAGATATTGAGCCATTTCCATAACAACCTCATTTCAGAGATTCCGCGTGTGACTCCTAAGGCACAGAGCACAGACGGGCGATACCAACAAAGAGCATAATCACGTTTTGGCAATTGAAATATTACCACCTATTAAACAGACAATCTCATCAAGAAGACCAGATATGTTTGAGATTACAAAAGCAGAATTTAGAGCCTTCCAATGGGTCTAATTAAAAATGAAGCCATCACTGGAAAACAAAGACTTTAAACCCATTATGAGACAGAGAACGAGAGGGAGAGAGAAGAGAGAGAGAGACAGAGAACGAGAGGGAGAGAGAGAGAGAGAGAGAGGGGGGGGAGAGAAGAGAGAGAGAAGAGAGAGAGAGAGAGAGAGAAGAGAGAGAGAGAGAGAGAGGGAGAGAGAGAGAGAGAGGGAGAGAGAGAAGAGAGAGAGAGAGAGGAAGAGAGAGAGAGAGAGAGGGAGAGAGAGAAGAGAGAGAGAAGAGAGAGAGAGACTCGTTAAAAATTCTCATCTGCCATTATCTGATAAAAGAGACTGTATATGTGAATACCTTTATTCTTTAATGTCTTCTTTATTTCTCCTTTAATAGAAGAGGGGTTCATCTGGGGAGTATAATGCAGTCAGGGGGAGATTGACACAAGATTTAAAATGGTCTGGGATGGATGGATGTGTTTAGTTCAACTAGATGGGTCCCATTGTGTTGAATTAAGAGAGGGGTTTGTAGGTGGGGTGGTGAGAGATTTGAGGAAGCATGAATATGTGTGTATGTGACGGCAGGGGGTAGGACAATGTGTGCGTGCGTGCGCGTGCGTGTGTGTGTGTGTGTGTGTGTATTTACATCACTGCATGTGTGCCCATGCCTGCATTTGCGTGTGTGTGTTGGGAGGGGTGCTCCAAAAAGAAAGCCATTTTGGGATTTTTGCAACACGTTTTCCTTTACAAAGAGCAATGCAGGAATCTGATGGAGTCTCCTCCTTAATCACAAAGGCAGGATTTAGCTGCTGCCTCAATCCACTCACTAATTTATTCATTCAAAAGTCTTAATATTTGGCAGTGGGCGAAGGATCACACAAGACATGTGAAGCATTTCCCTGCGACTCTGAAGATTCCTCTTAATTACAGTTTTTACGATTGCTTACACACTAAAATGTAACTATTCCCACAATTAGCAAAACCTTACACTCAAGGAGCAAAACACAAGGCTAGATTTGCACAACTGTAGGCACATTGTCAGCTTCACACTATTTGCAAAACATTACACACAGTGATTTACAAAACACAGATACAGAAGTATATCATGATGTCACTTCCTTGCAATTCCAAAGCACTGACTGTCAAATTACCACATCTATGAGGCAATCTGTTAAACACAGCCATCAGGTGCACAAACACATGATTGCTAAATTGCAGACACACCAATCAGGTTTAGGCACTATAAAAATGCAGCAGGTAGGTTCACCTGCCTTCAACCAAAATGGAAGGAGTCAGAAGAAGAGTGAGGGTTAGACAAGGAGTACACAGAGGAGGAGGAGGAGGAGGAGGTCTAGGAGGCAGAGGAGGCAGAGGCAGAGGCAGAGCCAGAGCCAGAGGTCGAGGAAGACCTGAAGCAGGAGGAGAAACTTATCAAATGACATTCGTGCAACACTAGTGGACCATGTTGTGAACCACGGATTGACGCTGAGGGAGGCTGGACTGAGAGTTCAGCCAAATCTTAGCAGATATACAGTGGCATCTGTGATAAGGACTTTTCGACGGGAAAACAGGTAAAAGATCTGTCTACAGTTACAGTAATGTATTATTCTCTACATTGGATTGAGGGTCGGGAACGACAAGGAGGAAGGGGGCCCATATTCGAGAGAGAGAGAGAGAGAGAGAGAGAGAGAGAGAGAGAAAGAGAGAGAGAGAGAGAGAGAGAGAGAGAGAGAAAACATGGTTTTGGCCAATAATGCTATCAGGCTCAGAGAACTACAAGCCAACATTATCGGTGACCATGCCATTTTCAATAATGTCCATCAGGTCTCTCAGTCAACACTGGCACGCATCCTGACAAGACATCAGGTTCAAATGAAACAACTTTATCGAGTGCCTTTTGAGCGGAATTCAGAGAGGGTCAAACAGCTGCGGCATGAGTATGTGGAGGTTTGTATTGTTCACTTTAGCACTGTGATGTTGCATACTGCACACATTACTTTTTTACATTGACTGTATACTAGACCTATCCTGAACTACACAACCTTGTCTTTCACTGTATTTCAGGGAGTTTTGCAGATGGATGCTGAGGAAATCCTGCATGAATTCATATATATATTGATGAGGCAGGGTTCAACCTCACAAAAGCAAGAAGGCGAAGCAGAAATATCATTGGCCACAGGGCTATAATCAATGTCCCAGGGCAACATGGGGGTAACATCACCCTTTGCGCTGCCATTTCACAGCATGGGGTTGTCCTCCGTCATGCCAAAATGGGCCCTTACAACACACTTCACATTCTCGCATTTTTGGACCGATTGTACCACATCGTCACAGCAGGTAATGAAATGCACCAGATGCAATACACGGTCATCTGGGACAATGTATCATTCCACCGCTCTGCTTTGGTCCAGAACTGGTTTCAACACCATCCACAGTTGACAGTACTATACCTTCCACCATACTCTCCGTTTCTAAACCCTATCGAAGAGTTGTTCTCTGCATGGCGGTGGAAGGTTTACGATCTCCAGCCCCAGGCACAGGTACCCCTCATTCAGGCCATGGAGGACGCCTGTGACCAAGTCGACGCCGCAGCTGTGCAAGGATGGATTCGACATTCAAGACGGTTCTTCCCACGTTGTCTCGCTAATGACGATATTGCTTGTGATGTTGATGAAATTCTCTGGCCAGATCCAGCTAGGCGAAGAGATAATGTATAGTATGTTTACTGTAGTATTTTCTGTACAATATTGTCAGTTTATTTCAGATTATTTTTTATGTTTGTTGTTATTTACTGTGATTGTAACCTGTACTGGATACAGTATTTTACGTTTGTCTGTTTGCTGAGCTAACAGTGTTATGCACACTACTGTAGTAGCATGAAAACTGGGATGTTTTGTTGTGATTCTCCATGTTGGCATGTTGACTGATTTGGGTATATGAAGAGAAATAAATGATGTTTTCCTCAGTGTGCAGCATTGGTCTTCTGTAGTGTTTGTATAGGTGTACTTCATTTACAGTACTCTAATCCCTGACAATTAGACTTGCTGAAAGTGTTTTAGGTTGGCAACAGCAGTGTGTAACTGGTTCAAAAAGATTGAAGTCATATGAAATGTGTGTGTTTCGTATGGTAACAAAATGTGATTTTTATGAAGTCGTGTATAGTTTTGACAAAAGCGTTCCATTTTGCAAATGATCTGAAGTGGTGTGCTACTTTGGTGTAGGGTTGTGCTAATTGTGTGTAGTGTTTTGACAAGCCGGGCCCTGTTTTCAAAATTGTGCTTGAACTAAGAGGTCAGGGATTTTATTTTCTCCTTGCTAGCAAAAAAATAAATACTTTATTTTAATTTTTCCAGGCATTCAATACAGAAAAAGATTGAGAGGGAACCGGCTTTGAAGTTGGGTGGGATGACACGCTCACTGTCTCATTACAATCATGTAGGTTTTGTCATAAACACAGAGTAAAATTAGCCAAATAGAAAAACAGACTCGGGTTCAAAGTTCAGTGAGTGATTATGATATCAACAGACAAACATTGGATCTTTTAATGTAGTTTCTACTTTGGAAGGCAGGTAGATTACATTAATCAAAATGTTGTTCTGTCGTTAAGATTGAAGCTGTTATTTCCCACTGCAGACTACTGTCTGATCTTCATTGCTATTTAGAGCAGCAGTAACATAAAGGATTAACTCTTAAAACAACCATATATCAAAAGAGCCCCATGAAGTCAACGCTCTTACGAGTTTTGGCAGAGACACAACTCCCAAATGAATCAGAACCCGGTTTGGCACACACATACACAGGCACGGAGACTCGCAGATACACACGCAAACACACAGACACGCAAACACACAGACACCCGCACTACACATCAAAATTGGGTTTGTCTTTAAAAGAGAAAGGCCTCGCTTCTAACTCCCTTTCTACCTCTCTCCCTCTACTCTTCCCTCCCTTCTTACGACCTCTCCCTCCCTCAATAAGGATGTTTCTTCCTGTGTTTTTATCTGACCTGAGTCCAGGTGTTTCAGTGTAGCTCTGGTCACAGGCAAGTGTTCTGAACACTGGGGTCAATGCTCTCTCACTTACAGATTTATTTTGTGTGTGCGTGTGTGTGTGTATCCGCAGCTGCCTTGTTCGGCTGCTGGTCTTACAACCTGTCTCAGAGATAAGACCTCCCTTTTTCATTTCAGGAAACTCTCCACTCTTCCTCCAGAGTCACCCCCTCCTCCTCCTATCCCTTTCCCCTCTCCTCCTCCTCTTTCCCCTCTCCTGTTCCTCTCCTCCTCCTCCACTCAATGTGTCAATACAGGGAGAAGGAGTCGGACTGAAAGTTCATTAATTCCTGCCTAACCTATGCCTCAGTTTTGCTAATACCCCCACTCTATTGATGTTTCTGTTCCCAGGGAGCGAGAGAACTGCTTTAGCCATGCTCGTCACACTACCACCACCTCTCCACTTTCCCCTGCCCCCCTCACTCCCTCCGTACACTTACTGTTTCTCTCTCTCTCTCTCTCTCTCTCTCTTTGTCTTTCCCTCTCTCTCTCCCTCTCAATTCCAATTTCAATTGCTTTATTGGCTTGATATACCAATGTACATATTGCCAAAGTGTACATTGGCAATTATTCAATAACAATATCAATAACAACATAGTTAACAATAATGATAGTCAATATTGTCACAAACGGGACAATCAGTAACAACAATAATCAAGGATGTGGGGAATGGGGTTGTTTAAGAGATGGAAATCTCTCTCTACTCCTCACCCTCTCCCTCTCCCTCTCCAGCTCTCTGTCTCAGGACAGGGGAGATGTCAGATATAACTAACGGTGGCACAAGGATGAGCTGGGTGGGAGAAAACATCCTGAGAAAGGATAAAGCCTTGGTCCCTTGGATGGTTGGCTGTTCTGGCCCTCCTACCCAGGGTTACCCTCCCTCCTATCCATGCTAACCCTCCCTCCGCCCAGCCTCGGCCCAGCATGGGGCCCTGGGGGACCAGGGGGGATGTATAGGGCCTTGACCCCCAGAGGTCACGTTCCAAGGGGGAATTCTAAAGGCTGACATCTGTTGCCTTGCTTTTTGATCAGGGGATAGAAAGGAAGAGATGAGAAGGCTCATGCCTCTTGTCAGCTAAACACTGGTCCGGGTGTAAGAGAAAACCTCAGCAAGCCACCTCCACCACCATTTAGTTTGTGTTTTTGTTTTGTCGTTTCCAATGTGGTGGAAGTGAAAGGAGTAGCGGAGGAGAGAGAGAGATGGGTTAGGATTCTTTTCAGGTTGGAGTGTGGATTCCCTTTTTTTCTCAGGGAGCCAGGAGATGGATGGTGTGAGAGAGAGAGAGAGAGAGAGAGAGAGAGAGAGAGAGAGAGAGGGGGGGGGGGGGGAGAGGGAGAGAGAGAGAGAGAGAGAGAGAGAGAGAGAGGGAGAGGAAGAGAGAGAGAGAGAGAGAGAGAGAGAGAGGGGGGGGGGAGAGGGAGAGAGAGAGAGAGAGAGAGAGAGAGAGAGGGAGAGGAAGAGAGAGAGAGAGAGAGAGAGAGAGAGAGAGAGAGAGAGGTTTTGTCGGATGTCAAAGGCATGAATGTATCGAGGAGAGTTATTCAGTGGTGCTCACGTTAGCGGTTTGCATTTGTCTTTTGAATAGCCCAAAAAATATAAAATTATGTTAACTGACGTGGCTGTTAAAAAATGATTTATATATGAGGGTTATTTCAATTGAACTTAGAACAGTAAAAGTTATTCTCGATACTTGTTTTTCAGACCATTTTCATATCAAACTAGTATCAAAAGTTAATTAAATAAAAGTTATGGGGGAAACAACATGTATGAAAAGTCTCTGTGTCAGAATCCTCTCCTCTGAGAAGTACTTTGTCCAGTAAGCATCCCGTGTTCCCTGACTGATGAGTGTCTAATCCAGGTGTGGGACTGATATAGGGTAGACTACCATCATTTGGGCTTTTTGAAAATTCTCCTATTTTGAGATGCAGAGCCGTTTAATAGCTTCCCAGTGAGGTTGGCATGGTTACCGGCGGAGAAAAGCCGCGAGTTAAATCTTGTGACTGAATCTTCCAGAACCTGGTATAATCTCCGGCCAATCTCTGTATTAACACCCAACTTCTGCCTGGCTCAGGCTCAGGCTCTGCGTGCCTTTATTGTCTGTTTCTGCCTGCTCCGCATGAACTCACACCTCGCCCGCTCACCACCCCGCCCGCCAGTCGCCCGGTACAGCACAAAGGTTTTTATAACGGGATAAAGCCGGTAAAATGGGGGACTTGCACATCATTTCCCATCAAAGCCTCTCTTATTGCCCCCCAACATGTGGCATTTGTCTTTTTATTTCAGGAAAAGAAGAGGGGAGACAGAAGTGAAATGTAACTGGGCCGCCGGTGGCTGGTGGTGAACATGGGATGGGATGAGGGATGAATACTGTACTGGGGGGGGGGGGGGTGCCTTGAGATTTTGATACGGGGAATAAGAATGGGAATAATAAGGAGAGATGGGGGGCTCTGTCTGTGGCTTACTGCCCCCTCACAAATCCCTGAAACGTGGGGAAATGTATCTAGCATAAGCCCTTTAGCGCCCGTCGTTGCCTGATTATAACAGTACATTAAAACGCCTGAACGTGTGCCAGAAAGACATTGAGTGTGTCCTAAACAATACCCTATTCTCTATATAGTCCACTACTTTTGACCAGGGTCCATTGTGCAGCTATGCCAAACTCTGGTGTATTTATTAGTTGGCCCAGCCTAACAGGCAGCGCCAGGCAGTGAATTACAGAGTATTTTTTTTGTCCTTCTATACCATAAATTATGTCTTTATAGTGACAGGACAGACAGAAAGACTGCTCTCTGTGTCACTATGCAGTGGCTTGTGATGACCTGATCTTATCTTCACCAAGAGGCCACTAGGACAGTCTATAAACCTGTTCTGCTTTCAATTGTGGCAAGAAAAATACAAAAAGTACATTAGGTCTGGTCTTCCCGTTTAAGATAGCGTCTTAAGAGAGGAAGAGAAAAAACAGGGGCGGGTGTCGAGGTTGGAAGGAGGTATGATATGTAAACCCCATCTCTCTGCGGTGACATTGCTCAGTGCGGTGGTTTATGGACGGCTCAGTAAATCCCTTAAACAAATCACGTTAAACAGACGCCCCATTGATCTTGAATTAGCGAGTTGTTAATCGCCTTTAGATTGCCAGTTCTCTCTCTACACTCTTGGGGGGGGGGGGGGGGGGTGCTAAAGGGTTCTTCAGCTGTCCCCATAGGATAACTATTTGAAGAACCTTACATGGAACCCTTTCCACAGAGGGTTCTACCTGAATCCAAAAAGGGTTTCACCTGGAAGCACAAAGGGTTCTCCTATGGGGACTGGACCCCTTTTTTTAAAGAGTGTACCTGCAAGGGAATTACTACCACACTACGGATGCCTCCAAAATGGCACCTTATTCTCTATATAGTGCACTTATTTTGACCAGAGCCCAGGTGTCATGTCCACAATAGAGATACAAGGAGGGTGGGTGTCATCATTTCTGAGTTCCAGTGGTCCATTACTCTTCTGGCCTTGACAAAAGTAGACAAATGTGTGCAAAATAAGAATTTATTTTGTTTGCTAAATTCAGTCCTTCTTCCGAGGTTGACCATAGGCTACAACGAAATGATTCAACCTTTCTTGGTTATTCACTTGAGGAAGAATGTTGATTCACTGCTTTGCTATTAAACTGTTGAGAACTACAAGGAAATGCACAGTAACTATGCCAACAGTGAAACGGTCAAATATGTTGTACGTAGAAAAGTATAATTCACTGATGTATCATCTTATTATGGAGTAATTCTTATGTATATCAACCATGACCACTCATTTGACCTATGACTGCGAAAACGCCGATACAGCACTTTGTCTTTGTATGACCTTAAACAACTATATGGGTAATGCAAAGGAAATGTGCCATATCTACAATCTAAATGTGTTTATCCAACTTTCTTGTTGTTTTTCTGTTTGATGGAAACAGTTTGCGAGTTCTAACTACTTTTAAACTGTATGTAATCGTTTTATATAGTTACACATGTTTTTTTTTTCTTTGTATTTCTTTGTGTTATCTTTTTCTCCTACATTCCTTTCAAATTTCCACAAACTTCAAAGTGTTTCCTTTCAATTGGTACCAAGAAAATGCATATGCTTGCTTCAGGGCCTGAGCTACAGGCAGTTAGATTTGGGTGTGTCATTTTAGGAACATTTTGAAAACGGGGTCCGATCCTTGTATTTATAATTATATTTTCATGTTCTAAATGTTTTCATTTTTGTAATCCTCAAGCTTTTTCTCACCATAAGGTAAAGACTAGTTCATCATGCAGAATGTTTATACTTAAAAAAAAAAACGTTTGACTTTGTGCAGTATCTACAATCTAAATGTGTTAACTCTCTAGTTGTTTTTTCTGTTTGACGTTGTATGGTCATTTATTTGACTTAGGGGTCATAGGTCAAATCAGTGGTCATGGTTGATATGCATTAAAAAAAATACTTCATAATAAGAGCAGTGAACTATCACTTCTCTACCCACAAGAAATGTAGCTGTTTGCTTAGTTGCAGTAAAAACCAATGCAATAACTTCAGTTTATTTTATATAACTAGGCAAGTCAGCTAAGAACAAATTCTTATTTACAATGATGGCCTGGGAACAGTGTGCGGGCCTTGTTCAGAGGCAGAACGACAGATTTTTACCTTGTCAGCTTGACGATTCAATCTAGCAACCTTTTGGTTACTGGCCCAATGCTCTAACCACTAGGCTAACTGCCACCCCAGTTACTGCTGTTTGCCTTGGTTTTTACTTTTTATTTTGTAGTTACTTTAGATTTCACACTCCATTTTCTCTGAAACTGAACATAATTGAACCAGGACACTTTGTGACAAGATAAAAGACTATACTACAAAGCCTAATTTCAGTGTTAATTAAATTCTTACCAAAAGTGTAGTTACTGTGTTTTGCCTTTGTACAGTATGTTAATGCTTTTTAAAACTTAAATTATGTTAAACACTCACATCCTGTCAAACTTTGAATAGTTTGACCATGTGTTGGTACATATTGAACTTTAACAGTAGCAGTCTGGTGAAATCAATTAATTCACCATGGAAGTCTCTAAAGCCTGAATGTAACACAGTGTGTATTCCATACTGTACTCTACACTAATAGCCGTTCCAGAGAAACTGACCCCTCCAGGCCTCCATCTGTTAGCGCCCGTCTACACTTCCTTAGCATTAGCGCTCCCTACAATATTTCTCAACAGAGGATCTGAACCCAAAGGTCAACGACGAAGGCGCCGCTAAAACTTCAAGCTATTGCTAAAGCCACTAACTTTGTTTTCTGGGACTTTAGCCAGCCCATTTCGGCAGCCTGTGAGAGGGTTAGAAGTGGGGAGAACAAAGAGAGAACCTGATGTGTTTCTGTCGTCTCACTGTCCACCCATATGGCAGGTAGTGGAGGAGTCGCTCGCTGGTGTTTGTCTGCCGACACAGAGCGTCCACCGGCAGGCACCACTTGGCAGAGGCTCTGTGGGGACGGTAACTACAGTGGAAGCTTTGTCTCAAATCCCTGTTGGGTTCTTCCCATGCTAAGGAAAGACACACAGCTATGCAGAACGATGCTTACTCTGAAGTTAGCTATAATGTCTTCCAAATTTTGTTAGCAAACGGTGCAATCGTATGTGTTGTATTTTCTTCAATCAAAAATTGGTTAAGTATGTCAGGATGTGAAATATGGCTGGCTTATTGTTACTTTTCCAACTTCAGAGGTGTAAAGTCACAATACACAATGTCTTACTTCATAGGAAGATAACACCTCAAATTACTGATGTCCTCAAGTACATAGCACAGAGACAGATGAGTACTTCAGTACTCCAGTTTGCAAGTATTTCTAAGTAGAGTGACACTGAAGAAACCATTTCAAATCCACTGACTTGTATCCCACTGGAGACCACAAACATCTATTTAGTGACTAACTTCTTGGAAGAGAAGTGACTTTCTTTTCCAAGCGAGAAAGGAAAGGGCAGTCTGTGTCGTCGCAACCCCCTGAATGTCACACGTACGTTCTAACTGACGAAATAATATGCACCCATCGCTTTTGCCTGAGAGAAAGAAAAAAAAAGGAACATAAAGGAGAGGACACAGGCAGGGGTGCATTTGAGCTTTTTCTGTTCCCTTTTTAATCAGCAGAAGAAGAGTGACATGTCCAATCATAACAAAACATCAGCTGTTAAATGGGCCTTCGCAATCACTGTCAACCAGCTTCCATTAGAGACGAGCCCTTCCTGGACATCAATCAGCTTTTATAGTCCTGATTTATTTATTCATTATTTAATTATATACATAACTATTTATTTATTTATTTATTTAACAATTGAAGTCTATGCACTTTGTGTTACGTGCGCTCGCTTAATCGTACATTGCTTGCAATCAAATTGCTGTTATGCACGTCGGTCGGCGTGTTTTGTTGCTCATGTAGATAGCTTTGGGGGAAATAACTTGAGTTAAGTTTGGATGTTTTTTTGTTCTCGGATGAAGTATAAACAGAACTATCTCAATTTGAAAGTGTAAATGCTCTGTTTTAGTAACTACAAAGAAGATTTGGTCAAAGTAATGTGCCATACAACTTGTCACTTGGACACATTCCAAACAAAGGCAAAAAAAAAAAAAAAACGTAACCCGCTTTGTAGTCCAACATTGAAACAGACAAATATTTATCTGCTTTCTAATTTTACATTGGGTAAATTTGATGAACAGCAAAACATTTTGAAAAGAAATCCTGCTTAAAAGTGGCAACCCCACTGTATAAATTATATGGCAAGTAACAACTGTGAAAATCTTGAATTATTTTCTCAAATTAAGCGCATTAGCCATGAAATGACTTGCTTTCGTTTAAGAAGCCATGCAATCCAATCTGGGCGGCTGCATACATACAGTACATCTCCTCTGATTTGCCAATGATCTGCTGGAACTGAACATGCAGGAAGAAAGTGAACAGGTCACCTAAGTATAGAAATATAAAACACGTCCTGCTGTGAGTGTGATTGGAATGGAAGATTAGCCCGTCTTAATCATGATATCCATCAACAGCCAACATTCTCGCAAACCAACCAACACTGGCCATATCTTGGAGAGAGTAGAGTTAGCGGTTGTAGAAACTCGAGGAAAAAACGGAACGTATGCACGTGTGACTGAAATCACTTCGGATAAAAGTGTTTTCTAAATGGCAGATATAGCATGGTATTATCATGTAATCAGTGAGCTGTTCGGTATCGTTAGATTAGTGAAGACTTTACTACTTACTGGTTGAAGGCCAGAGACATTTTTCCAGACAGTTGTACAACTCAACGACCACAGATCAAAATCGAGCATTCTATCAATCAATATGTCATACACGTTACGCTATCTTGATGGCAGCAGATTATCACTGAGATATATTTACTTAATAAAATCCACCATGGCTGTTATCTATGTATGGCAGGGAGGGGCAACTGGGGACCTTTTGTAGACCTGCGAATCCTATTATTTTGGTGGTGGTGGAGGGGGGGGTTGGACTCAGTCAGGGTCTCAGCTTACTGCTGAGAGTTCGAATAATAGATTACACAAGGGGCAATTTCGAAATTTGGTTGTGCATCAGCAGTCACTCAATTAGCCCATGTGAGCTTTTTTTGTTGTTGATTGGTACGTTAGTCTAGGCGGCCAGCTATCTCAACTTGTAGTAAGCATGGGTGAATTACCAACCAGGGTGTGGCCCATTGATCATCAGTTATCATATTGAAAACTGCAAACATTTGACTCCACCCTATGGCAAAATGTGTAGAATTGCAGGAAATTAGCTGTAAAACTGCCATATTTTCTCTCTGCCCTATGTCAAAATGAGTAGAATTACGTGAAATGAGTTACACAGACCCACAAGCCAGTACTGCCCCTTATAACGAGTTTCAGCGTTATGTGGCCCACAACTCCATCAAAGTTGCCCATCACTGATCTATGGGATCTTGGGTGTGACACATATTTGGGCACATTCATACAGAAACAGCTGGTTCCCTTCAACCCTTCAACCCTACGGTCATAGGATGCTGGTGGCAGTCCAAGCAGGTACAGTTTCACCTGCAGGGCTCACCTGCTCCAACAGGTGTGTCATGTCAGAAGGGATCCAACCTGCAGGCCTCAGGTGCTCCAGGCCATAGTGCCTGCCTGACTGTTGCTGTGTTTTACAGTTTTGACTCGGAGATGATTCAGTGACTCATTCATCAAATAAGCCCTTGTATGCTCCTTGGGCGACTGTCGCCATGTCTATCCCTACTTCCTGGTTTGCATCTCAAATGGCACCCTATTCAATATATAGTGAACTATTTTTGATCAGACCTTGCTGACTCTAAAACGGGCTGTTTTTATCCTCTCTCGCTCTCTTTCTCACTCTCTTAATGCCAATCTATCATAGGAAGTCAACGGTTCTCATCTCCAGTGACTGTTATCTCTTTCCCTCTCTTTCCCTCTCTTTCCCTCACACACACACACACACACACACACACACACACACACACACACACACACACACACACACACACACACACACACACACACACACACACACACACACACACACACACACACACACACACACACACACACACAGAGAGAGACCCCTCTGCTCATTTATTGATTAACCACCTTGTACCCTCTGTTGTCGCAGCAGGCCCATGAACAAACAACTGCATGGTAAACAACATTGGCCTGATACATTGTTTGTCTTCCATTGGTGTTGGTAGGAAGCGGATATGGCTTGTGTTGGGGAGGAAACGTGGTGGTTCAGAAAATGTTCCTAAAATATGAAGGTTGTGTGTGTGTGTGTGTGTGTGTGTGTGTGTGTGTGTGTGTGTGTGTGTGTGTGTGTGTGTGTGTGTGTGTGTGTGTGTGAGTGTATATTTCATTTGAAAGTGTTTCCCTATCCTCAACTGGCATAGCCCTGCCTGTTAATCACTGCCAGGCTTGCCGCCATGACAGTGCCACTACTTTAATTTTGTTATCAGAGACGGGCCAGGATGGAGGGCACCTTTAAACCAGATTAACATTTGCCTGTGTATTACATAAGCAAACACAGGGCCTTGATCATGGTTAAAATAAGAAGAAAAAGATTATCGCTCTCAGCCTGCCTGCCTGCCGAACGATGAGCCCTGAGCAATGAGAGAGAGAGGAGAGAAAAAGAGAGGGTGAGGAAGGATAGAGAGAGTGATGAGAGACAGAAAAGGAGAGAGTTTTTTTTTACTGTTTTCAGAGAAAATATTTTCCCTCTAGTGTCTTTGTTCTGAGAAATGTGGGTGACACTCGTGTGGATTCTTGGTGGCCATGTTTTGTGCGCTCGCTCGGAGGTACATTGAGTTTACTTCCCCATTCAAGGTCACAAGGTTTTACTAAGGTTTCTTAACTTATCCCAGACACATTCTGTACATGGTTCCTTAGTCCCTCCCGTAATTCAGAAGCCTTTGCATGTTTAAATACATGTAAAATTCCACACCATACATACAGAGCAATTGAATGCACCATGATGCCTGGATGATAGTGCATGCTAATTCACAACAGACGTCTCTTTCATCTGGGGTTTCAGACCATACTGAACCACTAACACACACACACACACAACTCCCCGTGCTCTCTCCTCACTAATACTGCCTACAGCAGTGAGACTCCCCTTTACCTTTCCTAGGCCCAAACCCTGCCTGGCATTCCCCCACACAGACCCCACCATTCTAGACTGCTCCGTCAGACACTGCCACCTCCCTCCACCCATCCATCCCTCCCTCCCTCCTTTCCTCCGTCCATCATCCACGTTAATGATTACCCGCTAAGGCTCCCTCTTTGTGAATAAAGGGGATAAGTGGCTATCATTGTCTCCCCAACCCTGGTGTTGTTTGGCGCTGCAATGGTGGAGGCAGTGGCCAGATGCCCGGAGATCACACTCGGAGCCCACTAATTAGAATGAACCTGAGGACCAGAGCGCCACACAAAGCAGTAAAGGGCAATTAGTGCTAAAGCCCCCCCCCCCCCCTTCCTTCTTTCTCTCTCTCCTTCTCTCTTGATCCCCTTTCTCTCTCTGTCCATCTGTCAGAATGTGCAGGTGAAGGGATGGACGAGGAGGCTGACCTCCTTTTTCTCACACGAGAGCAAGCACACACACACACACACACAAATACAGAGAGGTCCATATGGAGAACCTTACGGACAACAGCCAATCTCCACCCTTTGACACACCATACCACAGCTTAAATGCATTATAAGGTATGAATGTAATAGTAATATCCTTCTAATTTATATACCACATATCTATCCCATCCTAAATATCCCTCCTGAGAAATCTAACCCGGCTTCCTCACTAGTCCCCTTTCGCAGTATACATGCGGATATAATTGCTTGATCACCTCACAAATGATTCATTTTGGTAGAGTGTGTTACCTGTGTTTGATGCATTTTAAATCATTTCTAAACAGTGAATATAAATGACAGAGGACATAAGCAATGACTCAGATAACTTTGTTAGTTATGTTGCTAGTCTAAAGCAGTACTTAAAAAGGTTTGTGTGTGTGATCTGTCTTGTAGCATGCGGAGGGGCGTGGACACCAAGCACACAGGTGACCGTGGTCTGCTCATTAAGAAGGGACACTCCATTACTAATTGAGGGTAAAGAGTTTCTGCTCTAGTCCAGCTCTTTTAAAGTATCATATATATTTCTGTATCGTACAGGTTACAGTATTTCAACTGTTATTGTAGAGTTGTTTACTTTGTTAAGTGTTAATTGGCTTCGTTTGACAAAGTGCTTTCAATTAAACGTGTTTCCTGTTTCCTGTCACTTGTTCTCTGTCACGTTATAAATGCTCAGGTGTAGAGATTTATGGGAAAGGAAAATGGCCGCCTGTGTCTGCAGGTGTTAGCCCTACGGGCTAGTCAGACTGATCTTCAGTCTTTATATTCATTTGACTCGTTTTTTAAAATTAGTTTATTATTTACTTTGAGCTTGGACCAGCATCTTGTTTGATGATTTGTATATTTTGTAAATACCTGCACCTGCTCCAAGAGCCTTAAAATAAAAACCTTGCACTGGATCTTCTGCTTCCTGACACTCCTTGCTCACCAATACCAGCCAGACAGCTCAAACCATCCACCCTTGCAACCCTTTATCCATGGTGATCATGTGAAACCTGTAAATTCACATGTTTTAAGAGACCTGTGGACCTTATTGTGTAGTTGGACACATGAACACACAAACACCACGCTAACAGAAAGACGTGCTGTCATGAACAGATTACTAATTTGCATCTGACAAATGCAGGGGTCCATTAACGATTATTATGACTGTAGAGCGGAAGCAGGATATGCCTCGGGGAATAATTGCTATATCCGTGAATTCATTCTAGCCTCCATAAGGTGTGTTTACTTAAGCAATTTAAAAGCCATAACAGCATGTCATCAGGTATCCGTGATTTTCAAATGACCCGTTTGTTCGTTCCGACTTTACCTTTTTTCCTTCTTTTTTTTCCTTCTGCACAACGACAGAAAGAGACAGAATATTTACATGATTTACATCCATGCTCATTCAAATGCGTTCTAGGTTCATCTGTAGGAGCGGAGAGAGTTCGCCGTTCAAAAGGACCTTTTAGCATGGCAACGACAAAGCAAGTGTCCTACGTGTATTTGCATTATTCATGAGGTTAGATTTGGATAATGCTGTCCTCGACTATTACTTCTCTATGGTGTGTTAACATGTATTAAAAGCGATTTTTGGGGGAGATGTGGATTCACAGTGAATGGGTTTACATTACCCAGTCAGCTAATAGGGTTGAGTGAGCAAATAGCGTGAACAAAATGTCATGGAGTTCACGTAACAATAATGTAATTCTATGGAGGCACAAGACTTTAAAATCCCTCTGTATTTAGTCCTATTGTGTGTAAATCTTGGTAATACATTTCATTGGGTTTGAAAAGAAGCCGATGAAGCAACAACATAGTTAACACTACAGTCTTGGAGTTCAATGATAGGGGTATTTTAAATTTAACGAGGCAAGTCAGTTATGAACAAATTCTTATCTACAATGGCGGTCAACCGGGGAACAGTGCCTTGTTCAGGGTCAGAACGACAGATTTGTACCTTGTCAGCTCGGGGATTCAATCCAGCAACCTTTCGGTTACCGGCCCAACAATCTAACCACTAGGCTGCCTGCCGCCCCGTGTAGAGACCACAATTAACAAACCAGTAAATGAGGAAAATAAGAAGAGCTGATGTGACTTTCAGCGTTGTATGTTGTGTTGCATTAAACAGGACATTTAATTAACATCTTTAGCAGTTCCAAATCCTTTATGTTAATTTTCGCACTAAAACTCACTTTCTGTATCCGAAAGAGGAAAACCACTGTAGTAGGTCTGGTTAAGAACTCTGTGTCGCATAGTACCTTTCTACCTGCTTAATGAGCAACGGTGTCTGTGTTTCAAATGGCACCCTGTTCCCTATTAAGGGATCTGGTCAAACGTAGTGCACTATACAGGGAATAGGGTGTTATTTGGGACGTAGACGTGTGTGTAGCTTTGTTTTCACCTTCCTCTATAAGTCTTTGTCCCTTCCTTCCTGACATTTCGTACCAAGTCAATCAACACCTCACAACAACGGCATCATGGCAACAGTTTATGTGCCAGAAAACAGCAGTTTCTTTGTGACTTTAACAACTTTGCTGCTATCAGGACTGGTGAGATCTGCTGTGGTGACAGACACAAGATTTGCAAACACGAGCAGGTCACCTGTGATACAAGTCAGTATTGGACATCCATCCGTGTCTGAGGACGTCGGGAGATGGCGTGGAAACCAGTGAGGGCCGTTACGTTCAAGTAGGTGTCCATGTTAAAACAACGGTATTCAGTTGGTAAGAGACAGACATTCCGTAAATACTAGGAATAGATTGTCCACCATCTATGCGTTATCCAGGCAGAAAAGAGAAATAGGCAAAATAACTTTTCAAATTAGAGCAATAAAGAAATTGAATAAATTAACTGAGCAAACTAGAAACCTTTCGATATATAAATTTAAACATTATTTTAAATCAATTTAAATATAGCATATAGAAATGTTGTGGGACCATAGTAGATGAAGAATCAATATTTTTTAGATTGAGTATTTATTGGGTCATTGTGTTCGTATATTATGTATGTTTGTAATAGTGTGTTATATGTGAAAGTGTGTTTGTATTATAGATTGTATTTGAATGTTTAAGGAATCTTGGAAGATTAGTCCAAATGGGGACTAAAAGAGATCCAAATCAAATCAAATCAAATGTTGTGGACGGGGATGGCAGATGGGCATAAGCATCTGATTCCAAAGGTTGCCGGTTTGAATCCAGCTATGGGCAGTGGTGTGTATTCATGGATGCCAAGAGAAGGCAGGCTTCCCCAAAAAGTTACCCCCCCCCCCAAAAAAAAAAAATACATTAAATAATGTATCTTTCGTCTCTCAGCATTTGATAATTTTCCTTCAGTTCGCAAGAGGTTGAATGTATCTCACCAGAGGAAGCATCCAAGCAAGCGAAACAGCGCCTCTCTGTCTTAGTATGTGTATCTATCTGATGCTGTCTGGTCAAAAAGAGTATAATATTGTTGCCGCCCCATAGCAAGAAACGCAAAGGGAAACCAGTGAACATTTGGCCTCCCTTGATAAAAAAAAACACAATAAAAGCCCATCAGCGTTGAGCTAAATTGAGTGAGCTCAACTGTGAATGGTCCTCCCGCACCAACAAAAATAATGTCAAGGAAAGACAGTTTGGATTTGGGTTCACACCAATCACATGACATCAAGCCAAACGTCATTTGACAGAAAACATATTGAATTGCTGTGTTGTCATCCGATGGCTAGCTAAAATTGTCCCTTTTTTAAATTAGCCATGGATGGAGATTGGATCAGAATCGCTGTTATCCAAATTCCTATCATAAATTCATACATTGTGCCTCTGGCCTGAGAGGATGGAAGTTAAATATGCTGCTATATGTAGTAGGCTGATCATTGCTAACCATTAGCTAGCTGGCTAATCATTGCCTATGAAAGGAAGTTAGGCTAGCGAGCAAGCATACTGTATGACATAGTTATAGATCGTTTCGGCAACATGAAAGAGAGGAAGATGGTAGTTTCTCTTCAAGAAGGGTGAGTCAACGTGTTTTTTTTTCTACTTACGCACGCGTACACAGACACACACGCACAAAGAGAAATCTGAACCATGCTGTAGGTCATGTAACTGTTTGTAACATGCAGTATGCTTTGTGGACTCCATATCACGGTGGCAGGGCATATGAACTGACAGGATACAGAGCAAACAAAGCAATTAGTTAGTAATTAGTTAGTAAAAAAAAAAACATAGTTAGTAATAATGGCATTTTTTTCCTGGCTTGGCTTCCCCAGTGATTGTATCCACGCCCACTACTGGCGAAAGTTTGTTTTTCATATTTCTGTTTTAAGCCTATGCCAAACCTTAACCCTTACCTTAACCATTCAGAGTTCATTTCTAACCTTAATAACTAGGGGTTAATGCCTAAACTTAACCTAACCTTAAACATTTGGAGTTCATGCCTAAATGTAACATTAAACACTTTGAGATTTTACATTTGGAACAACTTCGAAATTAAACATTTGAGAAACATGGAGAAACGTCTATTTCTGACATGAGACTGTGAGAGCTTTTAGTGCAAACAACCACATGCGATGCAGGGCGCCACCTTTTGCTGCGATTACAGCTGTAAGTCGCTTGGGGTATGTCTCTATCAGTTTTGCACATCGAGAGACTGATTTTTTTTCCCATTCCTCCTCGCAAAACAGCTCGAGCTCAGTGAGGTTGGATGGAGAGCATTTGTGAACAGTAGTTTTCAGTTCTTTCCACAGATTCTCGATTGGATTCAGGTCTGGACTTTGACTTGGCCATTCTAACACCTGGATATGTTTATTTTTGAACCATTCCATTGTAGATTTTGCTTTATGTTTTGGATCATTGTCTTGTTGCAAGACAAATCTCCGTCCCAGTCTCAGGTCTTTTGCAGACTCCATCAGGTTTTCTTCCAGAATGGTCCTGTATTTGGCTCCATCCATCTTCCCATCAATTTTAACCATCTTCCCTGTCCCTGCTGAAGAAAAGCAGGCCCAAACCATGATGCTGCCACCACCATGTTTGACAGTGGGGATGGTGTGTTCAGCTGTGTTGCTTTTACGCCAAACATAACGTTTTGCATTGTTGCCAAAAAGTTACATTTTGGTTTCATCTGACCAGAGCACCTTCTTCCACATGTTTGGTGTGTCTCCCAGGTGGCTTGTGGCAAACTAGCAAACGACACTTTTTATGGATATCTTTAAGAAATGGTTTTCTTCTTGCCACTCTTCCATAAAGGCCAGATTTGTGCAATATACGACTGATTGTTGTCCTATGGACAGAGTCTCCCACCTCAGCTGTAGATCTCTGCAGTTCATCTAGAGTGATCATGGGCCTCTTGGCTGCATCTCTGATCAGTCTTCTCCTTGTATGAGCTGAAAGTTTAGAGGGACGGCCAGGTCTTGGTAGATTTGCAGTGGTCTGATACTCCTTCCATTTCAATATTATCGCTTGCACAGTGCTCCTTGGGATGTTTAAAGCTTGGGAAATCTTTTTGTATCCAAATCCGGCTTTAAACTTCTTCACAACAGTATCTCAGACCTGCCTGGTGTGTTCCTTGTTCTTTATGATGCTCTCTGCGCTTTTAACGGACCTTTGAGACTATCACAGTGCAGGTGCATTTATACGGAGACTTGATTACACACAGGTGGATTGTATTTATCATCATTAGTCATTTAGGTCAACATTGGATCATTCAGAGATCCTCACTGAACTTCTGGAGAGAGTTTGCTGCACTGAAAGTAAAGGGGCTTTTTGCACGCCCAATTTTGCACGCCCAATTTTTCAGTTTTTGATTTGTTAAAAAAGTTTGAAATATCCAATAAATGTCGTTCCACTTCATGATTGTGTCCCACTTGTTGTTGATTCTTCACAAAAAAATACAGTTTTATATCTTTATGTTTGAAGCCTGAAATGTGGCAAAAGTTTGCGAAGTTCAAGGGGGCCGAATACTTTCGCAAGGCACTGTAAGTTGCACCCAAGCTTTTTTCTTTATCATTTATCTTTACAGTTTCTTATTATTTTTGTTCTATTTTGAAAATTGTTTAATGTGAAATCACACTTTCTGCACATTGTTGTTCAAATAATTCATTTAATTTATTATAGTATAATCGTTTGTCTTAAGCATCCCAAATAATGCCATAGATTAACCGTTTTTTTTTTTATTGTTGAAGGCGAAAAAGGAATGCCCTAGAAAATACACAATAAACCTTTATGAGAACAGGCATGTTGTTTTGGGTTAGCAGACGAAGCCACCGAATGCTAGCTGGTTAAGTTAACTAACCCGGATTAGCAAATTAGATAGCTATCAAAATCTTTGTCAAAGTTGAAATGAGTTGGCTAGGTAGTTAGCCAGTTCGAGTTCTAATGCAAGATGCAATCCTGATATTCCAACTAATTGTTGACTACTAAAGCCAACGACTTACCGCAGCACTACGGAGTTTTGCTGAAAACATTGGAGAACAAAAATGCTGACAATCAAACACTGACCAGCAGATGTCATTAATGTCCATTGTGAACCAGCACAATTTGGTGAAAGCTCCGAAGCCATCGGAAAGCATTGTTTTCCCATCACTAGTTATTTACACCAACACTGGGGTTCTTTTACACAAACAAGTGTTAATGTAACAGTTACAGAGTTAATTTAACACTTGAAACAGCAGTAGAAATTAAAATAAAAAAAACACTAGGTAACACTGGCCAATTTGCTAAGTAACTAAATACATCAAGCTAATGTGTAATGTTATGTAGCATCAGAGGACCACATTAGCTAGCTACCTTGCTAACAACCACTAAATGAATCCCTTTTTGCATTTAGGGTCAATACAGGGCAGGCATTAAATACAAGCTTGCGAGCTAGCTTGCAGCTTGCTTTCAGTAATGTTAGAACTCGAACTGGCTAACTACCTAGCCAACTCATTTCAACTTTGACAAAGATTTTGATAGCTATCTAATTTGCTAATCCGGGTTAGTTAACTTAACCAGCTAGCATTCGGTGGCTTCGTCTGCTAACCCAAAACAACATGCCTGTTCTCATAAAGGTTTATTGTGTATTTTCTAGGGCAAAAATAAATGAAGGATTGTGCTTGTCTATTACAAATATAGATAGCTATGGCTCCAGCAGCAAATAGCAAAAGGTATCAGCAAGCATTCAACAATGTACACAGCTAGTTCCATAGTAACAGCATCACCAGCCTGAATCTATTCTGTAGTTACAGTCCCTCTATTAGCATATACATTACTTCCAAACTATAGAAAGTAGTTTTTCTCGCTATATGTTTATTGAGTGATGATATTTTATTTCATTCACAGGCTGCAGACAAAACCTGGTGGATTTGTTGTTCAGCAGCATCGTGGGAACCATATCAAGAGCTGTTACATAAGGCTGAGGCAGTGGCCAGACACCAGTCCTGCATTACGGTAATGGGGGACACTTGAATCAGACTGATCACATTTGATCTAGTTAACGGTCCAAATACTATCTCTCCTGGAATTGATCTAACCACCATTGAAAATGTAATCAACGCTGTGTGTCTTTAATGTTCTAAGAAGGTGCCCCTTTCCACTTTGCCAATGGACTACCCCTGGCGGAGTGAATAATGCCAACCAATCAGTACCAAGCTGGCACATTTCCTTTGTGAATTAGCTGTGAATCAGGATCTGTGATTGGCTATGTTCAACCGTGTACTTACTGTTGGCTTCCATGACTGTATGGTGACAGTGTTTCTCTCTCTCGTTCCTCCCCGTGATATAGGAGCTGGGTCAGATATACTGTAGAAGCGGAAGTCTGGCTCCTTCATGACCAGTATCTGGGATTAGAGGGGCATGGAACTGGTCTATGCTGCCATGCTCATCAGGCATTGGCCAACACCTCAGAAGGGACAATTACTAATAATACAGTTTAATAATATCACCCGTACATGGTACTATCAATTAGGTACTATCAATTGGTACTATCAATTGGTACTATCAATTGGGTGTTGGGGGGGGGGGGGGGGGGCTGTGTATTCTTCAAACACGTCAGTGTACTCCTTATATGGGACACCATACATGGGAAGTATAATATTTGCGCATTGTTATATTAGCAGAACACTGGTTCTACAGTATTATGTGAAGTGTGGTTTATTGTTCATGGAGCTGTTACGCTTGAACATTGGGCCTAACAAAGTGTTTTGATATCTACATAAGTCCAGCAATTGCACTCTTCTCATATTACTCTGTGGGCTACTGACCGATGCAAAGCTTCCTCCTGGAGTAGCCTACAGAGTGGTATAGGAAGAGTGCAATCCTCCTGCATCTCACATCTGCCTGAGGGTTATTGAACTCTGCCTGGGTTGAAGCAAACCCTGTAATTTCCAGGATGGAGTGTCATGCACTCCACCCCTCGTGACATCTGACTGCACCGGTCCATAACCTGTAATACATAACATAGATGGAAGGGACTTCATCAACCACTGGAAACTTGAAGACAAAACCTCACCCAGAGAGCTGTGCATGTTAGTGTGTGGTTAGACAGCCGGCCACACAGACAAATATAACCCCATTCTTGTTCTGGTTAGACAGCTGGAATTGTACTCTACTCGCAAATTATTTGTATTTGCTAGTGAAGTGTAGGCATACTTATAAGCACATAAACATGATATTTACAGCATAACATGTTTTGCCTTTGTAACACAAACACACATCCATTTTTAGTTGATAAATGTATCTACATTCAATCTGGGCAATGTTTGTGCAATGTCAACATGTATCCAACACCTGTAGGGAGATTAGTAGTTCTGGGATCTGTCCCCCGGGAAAGATCTAATAATGGACATAAGGAGAAACGAGAAGAGACAAAACTAGCCAGTTATAGAATATTGTGTTTTCAACTCGCAGTTGATACTGTTTCTATGGTAACATGTCTTCACATGAGGTAATGAAACTTTGAAAGTAAGTTGTAAGCTACTTTCATAGCAAAGTGTTGCAGAACAGGTGTCTTATGAAACAGACACTGGCTCATGATATCTTGCCATAACTGGTTTGACAGATAAATATCCGCTAGTCTAGCCAGCTGCAGCTATCCTCAAGCTATGCTAGCTAGCGGGTTTCAGCTTGACTAAACAGAACTGAATTAGCTGACAGTCTTGAGATGGCGAGTCAGTCAAAGGAAGGAGTCCTCAACTTCAAAACGTTGTTCTCTCCATAGCAACGTTAGCTTAGCTTACCTGGCTGTACTCACTACTGCCATAGTTTTATGTGACTGAATGGCAAAGAAACACCCAAGAAACACCCACATCAAACCACACACCCAAGACAACTCTCATATTGCCTCAGTCATGGCCTCTAGAATTTCTTAATTACCAAGCTTTATAACAAGGCCAAATCAGGAAGTTCAGTCGTTCTTTAATCAGTGTGAGTTTGGTGGACTTAAAATGGATAAGAATTTGAGCTAATGTGTTCAAGTTTGTTCACTCAACAAAACTCTGCTCGAAGTGAGCTGAATTTGAAAAAGCTTAAAATTACAAATTCATGTTTGCCTTTGGAAGGCCACACCATGTGTTGGTTCAGCTTTATGCCCAAATTTTGAATAAACTCACAATCCTATTGCAGCTGGTTACCTTACAATTGTATGTTCAGTAATCCAGGAGTTTCAGACCACTGCATTACGGTTGAACTAATCGCTCAAAGAAAGGCATTAGGATATATGTAATGCATTATCATAAAGAGTTTAATAACACAGGCAAATATGCAAATTGGATGTTCACTTAACCTAAAATTCTAATTGGAGTGAAAGTACAATTCAACTTCCGAATGGACTGTATGTTGGTTCAGCTATATGCTCAAATGTTGAGCGAACTCACAATCCTATCGCAGCTGGATGCCTTACAATTGTACGTTGAATCAACTGAATGTTTTTACAGTGTGGCTTCAATATGGAAATATATTGTTAAGCAGCATTCGCAAGGACGGTGAAGGTTTTTTTTAATCAAATGAAACAAAAAACAAGCAATCTGTTTTTTAAAAGAATGACAATATGTCTAAATTGCTCATGCACGGCCAGAATAAAAAGGTGCACCTATGTGAAGCTGCTAATCCAGCCTTGATTAAGGGGAGGGTAGGTTATGCTTGGTTTGTAATCAACTGAAACGGAATGGGGGAAACCAATATATTTTTTAATGTTTCTCAATACGAGATTCACAGACACAAAATGCACATCTCTCGTTCCGTGGGCACTGTGCGTCATGGCTGGATAGGCTGCGCTTCCGCTCTCCAAATTCATGCCATTACCTTTAAGACCTGCTTTTGGTGGGTCTTAAAACTTCCCAGAGGCGCTGCATGAAATTGTCACTTTTGCGCTTGTTTTTAAGGACACACCTCAAATATAGCCAACCCTGCCCTTCAGGTCAAGCGAGCTGATGTTCGACAGGTAAATTGCCAAACCTGGCGTAGCGGTGGAAAATGCCAGTGCGCCCGTTTTCAAGTGACGAAATTGCTAAGTAACGTGCCTTTTCCACGTGATACGCCTAGGAACAGTCACCTCGGAGGAGTAATCTGGAACAGATATATTTATATTGTTCTTATATCATCATATTGTTAATATGTTTGTGTGTGACTATGTTATGTGATCTCCTATTACACTATATTACTTATACTTCTGTGAGACGCGTCACATTGAATGCACAGATAACTATTGCGACATGCATGGATGTTAGCTGTGGCTACACATGGGTTGTGTGCCAATGACGGTACCTGGTTCCACGAGGGGGCTAAAGGGGGCACAGCACCCTCAGTTTAAATCTTTGCCCCCTGAGTTTTAGTTTTATGTAAAAGGATTGAGTGACAGTTTGGCACCAAAAAATCGGTATCTCCTCTGCGCTGTGTCAGCACAATGGACAGAGCCCACGGCGGTGTGTTTAGGGGGGTGGTTATGGAAAGCCACTGGGGTGGTTATGACTCTTTTGGTTTTCTGTAAAAAGCACAAAAAAACACTTCATCTCTGTGGCACAATAACGTGATACTCCTCCGCCTGTAATATTTTATTTATATTTATAAGGTTGGGGTCGGGGCCATGGTGAGGACGACGTGTTGGAGGCCAAACTGTTTCCTTCCTGCTCCTCTGCTGTTCCATTGGGAGGGACTTTGCAGGAGTGTCTGCCCTATGATGGGATGGGGTGTGTGAGGTTTTCATCCCGACATTGACGGACTGACCGAACTCTCTTCAAAGCCTGGAGACGAGAGAGGGTGTGCTCTGATTGTCACGTTCTGACCTTAGTTCCTTTGTTTTGTATTTGTTTTAGTATGGTCAGGGCGTGAGTTGGGGTGGGCAGCCTATGTTATTTTTTCTATGATTTGGGATTTCTGTGTTTGGCCTGGTATGGTTCTCATTCAGAGGCAGCTGTCAATCGTTGTCCCTGATTGAGAACAATACTTAGGTAGCCTGTTTTCACCCTTGAGTTGTGGGTGATTGTTTTCTGTTTTGTGTCTGCACCAGACAGAACTGTTTGAGTTAATTTCATTCTCTTTGTTGTTTTATTCTTTAGTGTTCTGAGTTATAATAAATATCATGAACACTTACCACGCTGCGCATTGGTCCTCCGATCCTTCCTACTACTCCTCCTCGTCAGAGGGGGGGCACACGGGGAGTGTGGCTAAGTCAGGTAGGATACCTGAGCCAACTCCCCGTGCTTACCGTGGAGAGAGCTGGACTGGACAGGCACCGTGTTATGCAGTGAGGCGCACGGTGTCCCCGGTGCACAGGCATAGCAGCGCCTAGTTACATAGCATTGCCTCGTATCGGCCGGGCTAGAGTGGGCATCGAGCCAGGTGCCATGAAGCCGGCTCAGCAAATCTGGTCTCCAATGCGTCTCCTCGGGCCAGGGTACATGGCACCAGCCCTACGCAAGGTGCCCCCGGTTCACCAGCACAGCCAAGTGCGGTCTATTCCACATCGCCACACTGGCCTGGCTACGGGGAGCATCCAGCCAGGTAGAGTTTTGCAGGTTCAGTGCTCGAGACCTCCAGTGCGCCTCCACGGTCAGTTCTATCCGGTGCCTCCTCCACACACCAGGCCTCTGGTGGCAGCCCCCCGCACCAGGCTGTCTCTCCGTCTCCTTCCTACAGGTGCTCCCGCCTGTCCAGCGGTGCCAGAGTCTCCCGCCTGTCCAGAGGAAGACAACCATTACACTGATCCTTTCGCAGGGCTTGGAGAGAAAATGACTGTGCAAAATGACTGTGCAAAATGTTCCAGGGTGTGGCACGGTAGTTGTGTCTCTGCTGGGGGGTCAAGAGACAACCACAGTGTCCACTGTGCAATGTTCAGGAGAGAATGCTCCCTTCCCTGCTTCAACAAAGGCCCATACGGAGAAGTGTGTGCCCCCGCATCGCCAAAACGTTAGTGGACAGTGTTTATGGCCTGGTCAAAGTATTCATCTGCCTCGGGACAACTGCTATGATGTTCCTTTATTTGTTCCGCCAATCTACATTCACCAAATGGACACACCATGTCGGTCAATATGTATCATGTACCCAGTGCTCGTTTGGAATGTGCCATTCTTTAAAGGGGATGGTTAGATATACTGAACCATAATGATTTCAGTTGAAGGGAAAATGACCACCGCTACGTCCTGGGAATAATTGTGATTACTGCTTGTGTGTGAGGAAAGCGTCTCGGCTCTTTTTAAAATGCCGAGACCAGAACAAGGGGACATTTGCACATGTGTCAATTGTGTCAATTGTTTGTCGGTGTTTATCAGTGCCCCATGAAATACATGTTCATCAGTGAATTTACTGTTAATCCCAACATATTCCCATAATAATTTAGGATGTTTAGTTATGGACATTTTGATGATTCATTAAATACAATATACATTCAAACCATTCTCATTCTCCAAGAGGAAACGTTGTTTGGAGATCTCCAAAACTGCTCACAAACTTTTGATTTATTTAATTACATTTACCAGTTTACTGTCAATTTCTTCATTGTCTTTGTCTGGAGAGTTTGAGTCCAGTTAAAGGTCCCGAACAGTCATTCTGATTCCCCTGTAAAATAGCCTTTTGAGTGATTCAAATACCACCCATAACATTTTTGGGGGATATATACTTTTTTATTTCTCTCATGGCTAACTACCAGGAAGTTTGAAAAGACAGGCTGAGTGTGCGGGAAGCTTAAATTCATGAGCTCACCTAGACTAACAGCTCTTTGAAACACACACAGTTGAAGTTGGAAGTTTACATAAACCTTAGCTAAATATATTTAAACTCAGTTTTCACAATTCCTGACATTTAATCCTAGTAAAAATTCCCTGTCTTAAGTCAGTTAGGATCACCACTTCATTTTAAGAATGTGAAATGTCAGAATAATAGTAGAGAGAATTATTTTTTTCTGCTTTTATTTCTTTCATCACATTCCCAGTGGGTCAGATGTTTACATACACTCAATTAGTATTTGATAGCATTGCCTTTAAATTGTTTAACATGGGTCACACGTTTTGGGTAGCCTTCCACAAGCTTCCCACAATAAGTTGGGTGAATTTTGGCCCATTCCTACTGACAGAGCTGGTGTAACGGAGTCAGGTTTGTAGGCCTCCTTTCTCACACACACTTTTTCAGTTCTGTCCACACATTTTCTATAGGATGAGGTCAGGGCTTTGTGATGACCACTCCAATACCTTGACTTTGTTGTCCTTAAGCCATTTTGCCACAACTTTGGAAGTATGCTTGGGGTCATTGTCCAGTTGGAAGACCCATTTGTGACCAAGCTTTAACTTCCTGACTGATGTCTTGAGATGTTGCTTCAATATATCCACGTAATTTTCCTACCTCATGATGCACCAGTCCCTCCTGCATATTTTGTGAAGTGCACCAGTCCCTCCTGCAGAAAAGCACCCCCACAACATGATACTGCCACCCCGTGCCTCACGGTTAGGATGGTGTTCTTCGGCTTGCAAGCCTCCCTCTTTTCCTCCAAACATAACGGTGGTTAGTATGGCCAAACAGTTCTATTTTTGTTTCATCAGACCAGAGGACATTTCTCCAAAAAGTACGATCTTTGTCCCAATGTGCAGTTGCAAACCGTAGTCTGGCTTTTTTATGTCAATTTTGGAGCAGTGGCGTCTTCCTTGCTGAGGGGCCTTTCAGGTTATGTCGATATATGACTCGTTTTACTGTGGATATAGATACTTTTGTACCTGTTTCCTCCAGCATCTTCACCAGGTCCTTTGCTGTTCTGGGATTGATTTGCACTTTTAGCACCAAAGTACGTTCATCTCTAGGAGACAGAATGCTTCTCCTTCCTGAGCGGTATGATGGCTGCGTGATCCCATGGTGTTTATACCACAGATGTGGTACCTTCAGGCATTTGGATATTGCTCCCAAGGATGAACCAGACTTGTGGAGGTCTACAATTTTTTTTCTGAGGTCTTGGCTGATTTCTTTGATTATCCCATGATGTCAAGCAAAGAGGCACTGAGTTTGAAGGTAGGCCTTGAAATACATCCACAGGTACACCTCCAATTGACTCAAATTATGTCAATTAGCCTATCAGAATCTTCTAAAGCCATGAGATTATTTTCTGGAATTTTCCAAGCTGTTTAAAGGCACAGTCAACTTAGTGGATGTACACTTCCGACCCACTGGAATTGTGATATAGTGAATTATAAGTGAAATTATCTGTCTGTAAACAATTGTTGGAAAAATGACTTGTCATGCACAAAGTGGATGTCCTGACCAACTTGCCAAAATTATAGTTTGTTAACAAGACATTTGTGGAGTGGTTGAAAAACGAGTTTTAATGACTCCAACCTAAGTGTATGTAAACTTCTGACTTCATCTGTATGTCGAGAAACTTGGATGCAACGAGCAGTGTTGCAGTAAAATCATCTCAAGCTTATTTGGTGATACACAAACCAACTCAAACAGTATTGACATTGCATTCATCTTTTATACATCTCCCATTTAGCAATGCTCCGGTGATGTGGTTCACGCAACACTGACGGATGTGTTGACATGACAACTGCATCAGAGTTTTGAACGACCCTTCCCATCCTTTTGTTCCATGCTAGCTGAAGACCTACAGTAGCTATCCAGTAACTAGCTAACACCAGACACAGATGAAAAGGGGAGACATATACGTTTCTCTGCTGTAGATAAATAGTGAAACTTGTAATATTATTTGCTGACACCCTGCAGTAACACTTTGGCACCAGTAGAGAAGCTATTTAGCTATATAAACCGCGCCCCTACGCAAACTGACTTAGAATATGTAGCCAAGCTCGAAATACACAATACCTAGGTGTCTGCTTAGACTGTAAACTCTCCTTCCAGACTCACACTAAGCATCTCTAATTCAAAATTAAATCTAGAATTGGCTTCCAATTTCGCAACAAGGCATCCTAATCTCATGCTGCCAAACATACCCTCGTAAAACTGACTATCCTACCGATCCTTGACTTTGCCGATGTCATTTACAAAGTAGCCTCCAACACTCTACTCAGCAAATTGGATGCAATCTACCACAGTTCTATCCATTTTGACACCAAAGCCCCATATACTACCCTTCACTGCGACCTGTATGCTCTTGTTGGTTGGCCACGCTTCATATTTGTCACCAAACCCACTGGCTCCAGGTCTTCTATAAGTTTTTGCTAGATAAAGCCGCGCCTTATCTCAGCTCACTGGTCACCATAGCAACACCCACCCGTAGCACGCGCTCCAGCAGGTATATTTCACTGGTCACCCCCAAAGCCAATTCCTCCTTTGGCCGCCTTTCCTTCCAGTTCTCTGCTGCCAATGACTGGAACAAATTGCAAAAATCACTGAAGCTGGAGACTCATATCTCCCTCACTAACTTTAAGCACCAGCTGTCAGAGAAGCTCACAGATCACTGCACCTGTACATAGTACATCTGTAAATAGCCCATCCAACTACCTCATCCCCATACTGTTATTTATTTATTTATTTTTGCTCATTTGCATTCCAGTATCTCTACTTTCACATTAATCTTCTGCACATCTATCACTCCCATGTTCAAATGCTCAATTGTAATTATTTCGCCACTATGGCCTATGTATTGCCTTATCTTACCTCATTTGCACAACTGTATATAGACTTTTTCTATTGTGTTATTGACTGTATGTTTGTTTATCCCATGTGTGACTCTGGGTTGTTGTTTGTGTCGCACTGCTTTGCTTTATCTTGGCCAGGTCGCAGTTGTAAATGAGAACTTGTTCTCAACTGGCCAACCTGGTTAAATAAAGGTGAAATAAAAAAAAACATGCCTTCTTTGATATTGATTACAAGGCGATACTTATTTAAATTAGGTAAGAAAACATCATGCTACCATTGGTGTGTTAAAATGAGAGTTAGGGTGATATCACCCTATCCCCTTAATATTCCCATCTTCTGAATCCAAGCATTTGACATGGGGGAGGTGACCACTAACTTTATGATAAAACTTTATCAATGTAGAAGCAACAATAATTTTTCATGCTTTGGTCATCATACTTTGATCTGGTTTCATCCAAAAATCATCCAATTTCATGAAAAACAGGATTTTGACTGTTCATAATCTTTAATGTTGTGTGAACGTGCCCGCTTTAGTGCGTATAGATATACATGGCCTGAGCACCAAGAATAGGTGTGGCCAAAATGTATTTAAGTTCCCATTTGGGGATGTTCTTGTTAGTCACTTTTGGGGTAACTCAAGGGGAGGCTGTATCTGAGCCTGGTAGACCACACCTGTGCTTTATTGGTTAAGACAGGTTTTGCAAGGGCCTACCGAGTGGCGCAGTGGTCTAAGGCACTGCATCGCAGTGAGGTGTAACTACAGATCCGGGCTGTGTCACTGCCGGCCGTGACTGGGAGACCCATGAGGTGACGCACAATTATCCCAGCATTGTCTAGGTTAGGGGAGGGTTTGGCCGGCCTGGATTTCCTTGTCCCATCGCACAGATTATTTTTTTTCTAGCGACTCCTTGTGGTGGGCTGGGTGCCTGCAAGCTGACCTCGGTCGCCAGTTGGATGGTGTTTCCTCCGACACATTGTGTCAAGATACAGTGCGGCTTGGCAGGGTCTTGTTTCGGAGGAGGCATGGCTCTCAACCTTTGCCTCTCAATCTTGGTCCTTAAGACTGCTAGAAGGGCCTTCATTTACGCTGAATACAGCCAGCCCAATCCCTGGACAGCTCCGGGTCAAGTCAAGCACAGGATACAGGGGAGCTGAGATCGGCTACAGATTTCTCCCAACCTTTCACTTCAAAAGTACTCAATGATCTGCACTTGAACTTCATGTGTATTGTGGTATAGCGTGACATAAGCAGAATTCAATATAATTCCAAAGCAAGAACCCCCTTGCTGATGTAGCCCCCTCGCTGATTTCAACTGCCCCCTTAGTCACTTTATCCAGGTGCCGGGACTGCAAATGGAACTATATTCCCTACATAGTGCACTACTTTTGACCAAACCCTATGGGCCCTGGTCAAAAGTAGTGCACTATATAGGGAACAGAGTACCACTTGGAATACATCCATGCCCGCCGGATCATAACACTTGCCTGGGCAAGAGCAACTCTTTTAATCAGTCACGTTGAATGTGTGGAGAGTCACTAGAAAGGACAGTTGTTCCCAGGCTGCATCGCAAATGGCACCCTATTCCTCATATAGTGCACTACTTTTTCTGGTCAAAAGTAGTGCACTACATAGGGAATAGGGTGCCATTTGGGATGCAACCCTAGTGTTCCGTGGTATCAATGTGATCTGCTGCCAGATGCACAAGATCATTATCTTAATAATGGCCATCAAATTCATATTTTAATGCTGAGTTTGGCACTGGCAGGCAGGCAGTTCCACCCCAGGGAGGGAAGGGCTTGGTACAGACAGACATACTGCTCCTAGATGTTATCCACCACAGACAGCGATATCAGATCTGCCTCGGAGGATGTGTGGCTTCCCAAAAAGAGAGCTGGCGAGGAACAAAAACCTCTTAGAGTAACTTCCAGGACAACGAGAAGAGGACAAAGACAAATGCACCAATAATGCTATGAAATCCTCCCTGTCCATGTAGATGTCATATTTGTCTCTGTCTGTCTCTGTCTCCCTCTGTCTGTGTGTGTCTCTCTCTCTCTCTCTCTGTGTTTCTCTTTCGCTCTGTCTCTGTATCTCTGTCTGTCTCTCTGTCACCCCCTCTCTCTCTGTCTCTACCTGTAGTGGAGGGCTAAAGGGCTGTATTATTCTTGACTACTTGACCATGACTGAGAACTTGTCCGAACATGCACCAGGAGCATGACTAGAAGGTGCAAGGAATGAACTCACATCTAGAGTGAGAACAGCTTGAGAGACAGAAACCTTTTGTACACTATCTCACTCTCCCTCCCTGTCTCTCTATCTGGCAGATACACAGTTCTCTCAGGGACATGGCTTGCAGGATTTATTACTATGCATGCAAATCCTAATACCACTTCTTTTGCATGTCTAACACATGAGTTTGAAACCTCTCAGGCGATAATACCACAAACACACACACACACACCATCATACACTTGCCAAAAACAATGCTGTGGCGTGCAGAGAGATCAGGTTAAGGAGTAAAGTCATAATTGAACAAGTCTACACTTGATGAGAGCAGATTCCAGATTTCAGGGGTCTCGTTACCCTATCCCAACAATTTGGCTCTTTTATGACATTTTATAAAACAGGACGTAATAAACAAATTTTGAAATTTTGTAGGTTGAAACCTCTTCAGATTTTCTTTTTCAAGAGTGTCCAAATGTAAAAATTAAAACAAACAAATAATACTTCGTAACAAGAAGAATATGGAAACTACTGTCTAATAATTATAACTATTAAATAATTATAACAATTAAATAATTTTAAACAAAAACGATATACCAAAAGATACAGTGCCTTCGGAGAGTATTCAGACTTTTTACACATTTTGTTACGTTACAGCCTTATTCTAAAATTGATTATTTTTTTGTTTTTCCTCAACAATCTACACACAATACCCCATAATGACAAAGCAAAAACAGGTTTTATAAATTTTTGCTAATTTGTAATAAAAAACAGAAATATCACATTTGCAAAAGTATTCAGACCCTTTACTCAGTACTTTGTTGAAGTACCTTTGGAAGCGACTACAGCCTTGAGTCTTCTTGGGACGCTAAAAGCTTGGCACACGTGTATTTGGGGAGTTTCTCTCATTCTTCTCTGCATATTCTCTCAAGCTCTGTCAGGATGAAGGGGGAGTGTTGTTGCACAGCTATTTTCAGGTCTCTCCAGAGATGTTTGATTGGGTTCAAGTCCGGGCTCTGGCCGGACCACTCAATGACATACAGAGACTTGTCCAAAAGCCACTCCTGCATTGTCTTGGCTGTATGCTTAGGGTCATTGTCATGTTGGAAGGTGAACCTTCGCCCCAGTCTGAGGTTCTGAGCACAATGGAGCAGGTTTTCATCAAGGATCTCTCTGTACTTTGCTCTGTTTATCTTTCCCTCGATCCTGACTAGTCTCCCAGTCAAGGCAAAGGATGGCTACTACAAAGGGTGGCTACTAACATAGATTTAGATTTTTTTTTAACACTTCATAACACTGGTTATCACATCATTCCACATAAGTTATTTCA
Source organism: Oncorhynchus mykiss (assembly GCF_057628025.1). NCBI lineage: Eukaryota > Metazoa > Chordata > Actinopteri > Salmoniformes > Salmonidae > Oncorhynchus > Oncorhynchus mykiss. The sequence goes on from NC_143040.1 coordinate 40,613,113, forward strand.
TAGTTTTGATGCCTTCGCTGTTATTCTACAATGTAGAAAATAGTAAAAAATAAAGAAATACCCTTGAATATACACTAGGACTAGGTGTGTCCAAACTTTTGACTGGTACTGTATATACAGTATATATATATATATATATATATATATATATATATATATATATATATACGTAAGTGTCAAATTTCATGATCATATAATGATTCAAAGAGGTAGATCCCAGCACTGAAAGGAGAAGTAAGCAAGAGAGAGAGAGAGAGAGAAGGAGAACGGGAGAGAATGAGTAGAGGAGGGAGGCCTATTTATCACTCTAATTACGTGAGAAAGATCAGAACCCCGGTGCGTTGTGGGATGGTCTGACTCATGGAAACGTCTCCTAAGGAGGTCGCAGCCCAGCCAGCCAGCCTGGCTGAATATTAATAGAGGGATGGAGGGATGAGAGAGAGGGAGGCGAGGTGTGGACAAGGGGATGCCTTTTATTAGCGAGGCTAATGATGCACTTGAGTAAACCTCCTTTCCAATATCTGGGCTGTTGCTCTGACCTCTCTCTTTCACTCTCGCTCTCTCCCTTTCTGTCTTCCTCTCTTTTTTTGTGGCCTGTTTTGAATAGAATGCCTGTCAGATGTGGACGTGGGTAGGTCAGATAATTCCGATCCTAATATTGCACACTGCCAGGTATGATGCTGCAGCGTTAACTCCTCACATGCCCAGGACTCTACTGTGTACAAGAGACTGTGTCTCAGGAGTGAACTGTGCATCAGGCCCGGGATTGTGTAAGCTCTTTCAATGTACTTCCGGTTCATAAAAACATGTTGTTTGTTTATAGGGTAATTGACATATATGTTTTAATTGAATACAATCTCCAGAACATCATCCGTCCTCATACTCAGACAATACTTCAAGGTTGACTAACTGTACTTTCTCGTTGTGGTGTACACACGAAACAATGAGGGTTTCTCAAGGGTTTTTGGAAAGGGTGACCCAAAGAACCCTTTGAGCCCTTTTATGGTTGTTTGCAGTAAAAAATAAAAAAAAACGTATTATTGTGGCTCATTCAAATATTTTGGGGGCGTAGTTTGAGCACGGCTCTTTTCGTGCAACCACGAGTGAGAGTGTGGTTCCACTTTATCGAATGTGTTGTGTTATGCCATTACATGTTATCTATGACACTAGCCAGTGAAGGTGTCTTCTGAAAGATACTGGGCTAACGGCCCTGCTGCTCTATAGCCACCCAGCATTGCCATCAGCCATTGAGAGAATACTTCCTTTGAAATCAATGAAAGCTGCAAAACTGCCCACGTGTGCTTGCGTTGTGTCACGTCCAATGGCAGCGTCCAGGCTCAAGGATCGCCTCGCTTCAATTTTCTATGGCTGACCCACCTGTCCATTCTATCTTGTGAACTGAAATAGTAGAAAATAATGTTGATTCTGGTTGCGTATAGCCTCGACTATACACCACTGGTTATTTTACTTCATGAAGTCAGTCAGCTAGCTTGCAGAAACTCTAGCTTGCTCGCCACGTTGACTATGTTCACAATGTAAACAAAAGCAACTTGGGCAATGTTAGTGCAGCCACTAGCAACAATTGAATGAGTACTTGCGAACGTGTGTAGGTCCTTTAAATAGCCGAAGAGTCTCTCAAGCATTACAGTAAATAGCTTATTTATTAATCCTTTAGCAGCACCGGAAACGGTTTGTTCTCAACCAACAAGAAGACATAAACTGTGTCCCAAATGGCACCATATTCCCTTTGTAGTGCACTCCTTTTGAACACTGCCCATTCCCCCTTTAGAAGAAAGTGGTTATCTAGAATCTAAAAGGGTTAGGAGAACCCTTTGAAGAACCATTTTTGGCTCCAGGTAGAATGCTTTTGGTTCCAGGAAGACCTGTTTTGGGTTCCGTGTAAAAACTTTTCCACAGAGGGTTCTACAGTACATGAAACGCAAAAGGGTTCTACCTGGAACCAAAAAGGGTCCTACCTGGATCCAAAAGGGTTCTCCTATGGGGACAGACAAAGAACCATTTTGGAACCCTTTTTTCTAAGAGTGCACGGCCCGGGTCAAAAGTAGTGCACTATATAGGGAATATGCTGCCATTTGGGACACATCCATTTTTTTTTTTTTTTTTTTTATTTCACCTTTATTTAACCAGGTAGGCTAGTTGAGAACAAGTTCTCATTTGCAACTGCGACCTGGCCAAGATAAGGCATAGCAGTGTGAACAGACAACACAAAGTTACACATGGAGTAAACAATTAACAAGTCAATAACACAGTAGAAAAAAGGGGAGTCTATATATACATTGTGTGCAAAAGGCATGAGAAGGTATGCAAATAATTACAATTATGCAGATTAACACTGGAGTGATAAATGATCAGATGGTTATGTAAAGGTAGAGATAGAGATATTGGTGTGCAAAAGAGCAGAAAAATAAATAAATAAAAACAGTATGGGGATGAGGTAGGTGAAAATGGGTGGGCTATTTACCAATAGACTATGTACAGCTGCAGCGATCGGTTAGCTGCTCAGATAGCAGATGTTTGAAGTTGGTGAGGGAGATAAAAGTCTCCAACTTCAGCGATTTTTGCAATTCGTTCCAATCACAGGCAGCAGAGAACTGGAACGAAAGGCGGCCAAATGAGGTGTTGGCTTTAGGGATGATCAGTGAGATACACCTGCTGGAGCGCGTGCTACGGATGGGTGTTGCCATCGTAACCAGTGAACTGAGATAAGGCGGAGCTTTACCTAGCATGGACTTGTAGATGACCTGGAGCCAGTGGGTCTGGCGACGAATATGTAGCGAGGGCCAGCCGACTAGAGCATACAAGTCGCAGTGGTGGGTGGTATAAGGTGCTTTAGTGACAAAACGGATGGCACTGTGATAAACTGCATCCAGTTTGCTGAGTAGAGTGTTGGAAGCAATTTTGTAGATGACATCGCCGAAGTCGAGGATCGGTAGGATAGTCAGTTTTACTAGGGTAAGTTTGGCGGCGTGAGTGAAGGAGGCTTTGTTGCGGAATAGAAAGCCGACTCTTGATTTGATTTTCGATTGGAGATGTTTGATATGGGTCTGGAAGGAGAGTTTAGAGTCTAGCCAGACACCTAGGTACTTATAGATGTCCACATATTCAAGGTCGGAACCATCCAGGGTGGTGGTGCGGGTGCAGGCAGCGAACGGTTGAAAAGCATGCATTTGGTGCATGCATACGTTTACAGTACAGAGATCCCTGTGAAATGTGTCCAACCTGTCTAGCAAATATTTCCCCCTTCAGAAATGATAGTCTCCTGTAAATCACGGTACCATTGTCGGGTCTTGTTCCGCTGGAATGTGGTTGCTTCTACCAGACCAAATGGCATGCACAGAGGAGAACGAGGGAGAGGGAGAGATCGAGACGGGGAGAGAAAGAGAGGGATAGAGAGAGAAAGAGAGATGGTGAGAAAGAGAGAGAGAGAGAGAGAGAGAGAGAGCGAGAGAGAGAGAAAGAGAGAGAGAGAGAGGGGGAAGTAAGGAGAAAGAAAGAGAGAAAAGCTTGAGGGAACTCTCCATTTGATAGCATGTAAAGTATGTACAAATACCACAAAGCATTCGCAAACTGCCCTTTTTCTTTTAATCTTGCTACATGGGAATATTGCAATAACTGTTCAATCTGATCGCAAGCCCAGATTTTCAAAAGGTCAACTTATCTCGCTGACGCACATATGCAAGCCCAGATTGCAGATATGCAAGCCCAAGCGATGGAGGGAGAGAGAAGAAAAAATATGTAATGATAATTCACTGCTCAGACAATGAAAGGGAAGAAAAGATGTTATCATTAAATAAAATATATACATATTGGGACAGGTTTTTGCTAGACTCTCTCTGGCAAATGGTAAGAGCTTTTGCTTATCAAATACAATGGGCAAGATTGAAACACCCAATTCTGGGCCTGGGTGTCCCCCCCCCCTCCCCCTCACTATGTTAGTCTGAACCTTGCTCAAATGGAGTTAGAATGTCTGTAAATTCTGTATCTCTCTCTTTCTCCACCTCTCTGTATCTTTCTCTCTCTCTCTCTCTCTCCCTCTCTATCTCTCTCTCTCTCTCTCTCTCTCTCTCTCTCTCTCTCTCTCTCTCTCTCTCCCCCCCCTTCATCTAAGGTCAAAATCTAAATGTAAAAGGGCTCCACTTTTCTCTGAGAGTAATGAAGGTCTGAGGGGGTGGGGGGGTTGAGTGAGGGTGGTGTGGGCGATTGATGGAGGGTGGAGTGGGCAAGGGGGTTGAGGGAAGGTGAAATGGCTGCTTTAAGAGCTGAAGAACTTGCCATTGACCACAGGCTTAGGACAACACCACAAGTCCCCGCCTCGCCTCTCTTGATGGTGAGAGGGAAGGATATAATGTTTCAGTCGCTCTCTCTCAGGCCCTGTGCTGGTCTAGCTGTATGCCACCATGAGTTATGAAGTATAAAACCCTCCAGAACAGGTCTGAGTGGTTCTGACAAATAGGACAAATAGGACAAATAGGACAAATAGGACAAATAGGACTGCTTTAACCTCTGAGTTTCTGGACCAGTTGATCTGGACCAGCCAGGAGGGAACCATGGAACAGCCAGAGAAGAGAGATCGAAAGGAAGGCTATATGACGGCCAAAATGAATGCCAGAGACAGACAAGAAGAGATGGCGAATAAGACAGCCAATATATAGGAAATGTCAGGGCAAGGCCAGTGAGAAGGGCTTTACGCAGGGCCGAAAGGGTAATCAGATAAGATTGAGAGAAGAGACAGCAAAATAGAGATGAGGGAAAGAAAATAGAGAGAAGCGCAGAGAGAATCCAAGGTTGGGCCAGATAGCAGCCGAGGAAGTGACAAATATGGGCCAATTGGGGGCACTGCAATAGTGCCGGGCCGGAGACAGTGGAGAGGTAGGGGGAAAAAAACAGATACAATGGCCAGAGCGAAGTCAGAGAGGAGCCACAGAAGGGAGATGGAGAACAAAGGGAGGTCTAAGGGGAGGCCAGATGAGAGAACAGCTAGACGGATAAAAAGATAGAGAGGTTGAGAGAAGGTCAGAGACAGAGAGAACCAGAGAGAGTCAGAAAAGGTTGAGAGAATGATAGTCCATGTCAGAGACAGAGAGAAAACCAGTCAGACAACAGTGGGCCAGAGGAGTGCACGATTCTTCCTCCTGTCTCCCTCAACAAAAGAACCAATGGTGAAGTGCAGTCTGGTCCTTGGCATGTGAGCACAAGGTGACCGTGGAATGGGCGAAGGGACTCTTGGGTGGTGACTTTTGACCTCTGTTTTGAAATGATGTGCTGCTCTACAGCCTTTTGAATTATTACGGTTTGAAAAGGTGAGCAAACCTTACGAGCAGCACTTATTGTAAAAGCGGAGTGGAATGAAAACAGTAAATGGGGGGGGAAGTGAGAACAACAGACATAATATTATATTTAGGGGGTTCATCTGAACCAGGAATAATGTGATATACTGTATTTCCAAAGATACTTATGTCAATCCACTCTTTGTCCCCCCCCCCCCCCCCCCCCCAAATATTAACTCACCATCCATATCCAACCAACACTCAATTTCCCCAGGTCTGTCTGAATCAGTCCATTCATCTTCCCCCAGAGAGTCAATAGATCCCCAGCTCCCTGGTCATTTACCCTGAAGTCTCTCTGGTCAGAGCCAGTGGTCACTTAGCTGGTGTTTAGTAACAGGATACAGGTTTTCTCTGGGGCATAGCAGGGCTTTTCCCTGCAGCCAGATGAAACAGCAGAGGGCTGTATGAATCTAAGTAGAGGTGGTGTGTGGCCGGCATCACACCGCAGAGCCCATAGAGCATCCTGTTCACCAGGGGCCTGGTTTTTACCCTGCCCTGTCATTTTGGTCTAACCCCATGCAGTCGCTCCCCTCAGAGCAAACTATTGATTATGTATTTTAGGCCGGGATTTTAAAAAGTAGATGCTTTTTCTTTATAGTAATAGCTGGTTCCTTTTCTTGTTCTTACTGTATCTATGCAGGGGTAAGTGGGAGAAAAAGGGGTCTGCTAGGCTCAGGGAGGGAGAATCACATGGGGCTCTGGTTAAAAGTAGTGCACTACAGGGGGAATAGGGTGCCATTTGGGATATAGCAAGAGTTGCCCATCAGGGCAAGTGATAGCGTCACCGATCTCCACCCCCGGGAGTTCCCAAGATAATTGCAGGCTTCTACAATAAAAAATGAATGTGTCTGAGTGAGATTTGAAAAGGAGAACCAAAATAAATAAGACGTTTTATATTTTAATTGAGATGGATTTACGTTTGCGGAAGGCGTAAGCTGCATGCATTTTAAAGCAGAGGCTGAGATGCTTTCCCCCCTCAATAACACTGTGCCGACCTGGTGGCATACCTAGAAGCATTCCAATCCCTGACCTCAATTTGCGAACTTAATAAAAAGGTCTGAGGAAATGTACCCCTTTAGTGCGCTACGTAATTACAAATGTTTGGATTTCTCCTTGAGGAAGAATGCAATACCTCTGTCATTTGGCTAGCTTACATACTGCAGGCCAATCGACTCCTGTGGAATCCACAGCATTAACCTCTCGGACACATACTCATCCAGCTGTAAATTAGAGACTAATTAAAATGGGCACATTATCTTAACACCATCGTAGACTTAGACGCACACACATTCGTGCTCATCATCTTAACGCTATCACGCTGATTTCCTCGGTGTCCACATCACTCAGTGTCTATCATGGTCAAAGCACACCGACACAGTTGTTAAAAGGGCACAGCGACGCCTCTTCCTCCTCAGGAGGCTGAAAAGATTTACCATGAGTTATACAGCTGCACCATTGAGAGTATCTTGACTGGTTGCATCACCACTTGGTATGACGGCGCTCTATACCAGGCGGTGTCAGAGGAAGGCCCTAAAAATGGTCCAGACTTTCGTAGACTTTTAGACTTTTCTCTCTACTACCGCAAGGCAAGCGGTACCAATGCACCAAGTCTGGAACCATTAGGATTCTGAACAGCTTCTACCCCCATAAGACTACTAAAGAGTTAGGTAAATAGTTAACCAACTATAGCTACCTGGGCTATCTGATTGACTCTTTTTGCCTAAACATTTTTGACTCATCACATACGCTGCTGATAATGTTATTTATCTGTCACTTTACTCCTAGTTATATGTACATATCTACCTTAATTACTTTGTTGTACCATTGCACATCAACTCGTTACTGGTACCCCTTGGATATAGCCAAGTTATCGTTACTCATTATGTATCAATTATGACTTTTGTCATTACGTGTTTTACTTTCCTATTATTTCACTATTTTCCTTCTCTCTGCATGGTTGCGAAGGACCAGTAAGTAAGTAAGCATTTCAATGTTCCTCCACACCTGGTGTTTACGAAGCATGTGACAACAAAAAATTAGATTTGATTTAATTTGGAAGACATGGACAGGAACACATGGCTACAGTTTACACAGAAGAGAGGCGGGGGACAACAAATACAGTGTTATATTTAGTTTGCTGTTTTCTCCTCTTAGCCCAGGGCTATTCAACTGGGGATCTGCAAAAATATATACGCAGCATTTGGAAAGTGTTCAGACCCATTGACTTTTTCCACATTTTGTTACGTTACAGCCTTGTTCTAAAACAGTATGAATAGTTTTTTTTTACTCATCAATCTACACACAATTTATTTCTCAACTCTTATTATTGAGCAAATTACACTCATTGGAACCAATTACACTCACTGGAGTATCTGACATAGTCTTTGAAAAAGCATCCGCGAATAGGCTACCAGTCAATAAACTACCAGTCAATAGGTTACCAGTCAATAAACTACCAGTCAATAAACTACTAGTCAATAGGCTACCAGACAATAAACTACCAGTCAATAAACTACCAGTCAATAGGCTACCAGACAATAAACTACCAGTCAATAAACTACCAGTCAATAGGCTACCAGTCAATAAACTACCAGTCAATAAACTACCAGTCAATAGGCTACCAGTCAATAAACTACCAGTCAATAAACTACCAGTCAATAAACTACCAGTCAATAAACTACCAGTCAATAAACTACCAGTCAATAAACTACCAGTCAATAGGCTACCAGTCAATAAACTACCAGTCAATAAACTACCAGTCAATAAACTACTAGTCAATAAACTACCAGTCAATAAACTACCAGTCAATAAACTACCAGTCAATAAACTACCAGTCAATAAACTACCAGTCAATAGGCTACCAGTCAATAAACTACCAGTCAATAAACTACCAGTCAATAAACTACCAGTCAATATGCTACCAGTCAACAAATTACCAGTCAATAAACTACCAGTCAATATGCTACCAGTCAATAGGCTACCAGTCAATAAACTACCAGTCAATAAACTACCAGTCAATAAACTACCAGTCAATAAACTACCAGTCAATATGCTACCAGTCAATATGCTACCAGTCAACAAATTACCAGTCAATAAACTACCAGTCAATAAACTACCAGTCAATAAACTACCAGTCAATAAACTACCAGTCAATATGCTACCAGTCAACAAATTACCAGTCAATAAACTACCAGTCAACAAATTACCAGTCAATAAACTACCAGTCAATAAACTACGAGTCAATAGGCTACCAGTCAATAAACTACCAGTCAATAAACTACCAGTCAATAGGCTACCAGTCAATAAACTACCAGTCAATAAACTACCAGTCAATAAACTACCAGTCAATAGGCTACCAGTCAATAAACTACCAGTCAATAGGCTACCAGTCAATAAACTACCAGTCAATAAACTACCAGTCAATAAACTACTAGTCAATAAACTACTAGTCAATAGGCTACCAGTCAATAGGTTACTAGTCAATAGGCTACCAGTCAATAAGCTACCCGTCAATAGGGTGCCAGTCAATAGGCTACCAGTCAATAAACTACTAGTCAATAGGCTACCAGTCAATAGTCTACCCGTCAATAAACTACCAGTCAATAGGCTACCAGTCAATAAGCTACTAGTCAATAAACTACTAGTCAATAGGCTACCAGTCAATAGGTTACTAGTCAATAGGCTACCAGTCAATAAGCTACCCGTCAATAGGGTGCCAGTCAATAGGCTACCAGTCAATAAACTACTAGTCAATAGGCTACCAGTCAATAGTCTACCCGTCAATAAACTACCAGTCAATAGGCTACCAGTCAATAAACTACTAGTCAATAGGCGGCAGGGTAGCCTAGTGGTTAGAGCGTTGGACTAGTAACCGGAAGGTTGTGAGTTCAAACCCCCGAGCTGACAAGGTACAAATCTGTCGTTCTGCCCCTGAACAGGCAGTTAACCCACTGTTCCCAGGCCGTCATTGAAAATAAGAATTTGTTCTTAACTGACTTGCCTGGTTAAATAAAGGTAAAATAAAATAAATAAAAAAAAGGCTACCAGTCAATAAACTACTAGTCAATAGGCTACCAGTCAATAAACTACTAGTCAATAGGCTACCAGTCAATAAACTACTAGTCAATAGGCTACCAGTCAATAAACTACCAGTCAATAGGCTACCAGTCAATAAACTACCAGTCAATACACTACCAGTCAATAAACTACCAGTCAATAAACTACTAGTCAATAAACTACTAGTCAATAGGCTACCAGTCAATAAACTACCAGTCAATAAACTACCAGTCAATAAACTACTAGTCAATACACTACCAGTCAATACACTACCAGTCAATAAACTACTAGTCAATACACTACCAGTCAATAGGCTACCAGTCAATAAACTACCAGTCAATAAACTACCAGTCAATAAACTACCAGTCAATAAACTACTAGTCAATAAACTACTAGTCAATAGGTTACTAGTCAATAAACTACTAGTCAATAAACTACTAGTCAATAGGCTACCAGTCAATAAACTACCAGTCAATAAACTACCAGTCAATAAACTACTAGTCAATACACTACCAGTCAATAAACTACTAGTCAATACACTACCAGTCAATAAACTACTAGTCAATAAACTACTAGTCAATAGGCTACCAGTCAATAAACTACCAGTCAATAAACTACCAGTCAATAGGTTCATCTATGAAAACCAGGCCTTGTGTTCCCGATATTTCATAGTATTCTATTGTTTACAGTACTTTTCTTATATTATCTCCAATTTATTGTCCATGTAAAAAAAACTGTCTGATTAGTATGACAAATATCTGACAATACTTTAATAATTCTATGCGCCAAGCATTTAGCTATTTTTTTTGCACCACAACACTGAAGTGCAAGAGGCCTCCAATTTTTTAAATGGACTGGATCTTTATATGTACCATTTGGGTCCTGTTTCAGTAAAAAAAAATGTCACCTTTATTTACAACTGCGACCTGGCCAAGATAAAGCAAAGCAGTGTGAGTAAAACAACAACACAGAGTTAAATATGAGATAAACATATGTACAGTCAATCACATAATAGAACATCTGTATACAGTGTGTGCAAATGAAGTAAGGAGTTAAGGCAATAAATAGGCCATAGTGGCGAAGTAATTACAATTTAGGAATTAACACTGGAGTGTTGGATGTGCAGATCAGGATGTGCAAGTAGGAATACTGGTGTGGCAAAAGAGCAGAAAGACAAAAACACATACGGGGAGGAGGTAGGTGGTTGGATGGGCTATTTACAGATGGGTTATGTACAGGTGCAGTGATCTGTGAGCTGCACTGACAGCTGATGCTTAAAGTTAGTGAGGGAGATATAAGACTACAACTTCAGTGATTTTTGCAATTCTTTCCAGTCATTGGCAGTAGAGAACTGGAAGGAAAGACGGCCAAAGGAGGTGTTGGCTTTGGGGATGACCTGTGAAATATACCTGCTGGAGCGCGTGCTACGGATGGGTATTACTATGGTGACCAGTGAGCTGAGATAATGCGGGGCTTTACCTAGCAAAAGACTTATAGACGAGCTGGAGCCAGTGGGTTTGGCGACGAATATGTAGCGGGGACAAGCCAAGGAGAGCATACAGGTCGCAGTGGTGGGTAGTATATGGGGCTTTGGTGACAAAAGGGACGGCACTGTGATAGATTGCATCCAATTTGCTGAGTAGAGTGTTGGAGACTATTTTGTAAATGACATTACGGAAGTCAGGTATCGGTAGAATAGCCAGTTTTACGAGGATATATTTGGCAGCATGAGTGAAGTAGGCTTTGTTGTGAAATAAGCCGATTCTAGATATCATTTTGGATTGGAGATGCTTAATATGAGTCTGGAAGGAGAGTTTACAGTCTAGCCAGACACCTTGTTATTTATAGTTGTCCACATATTCTAAGTCAGAAGCAATCAGAGTAGTGATTCTAGTCGGGCGGGCGGGTGCGGGCAGCGATCGGTTGAAGAGCATGCATTTTGTTTTACTAGCATTTAAGAGCAGTTGGAGGCCACGGAAGGAGTGTTGTATGGTATTGAAGCTCGTTTAGAGGTTTGTTAAGATGGTGAGGAAAGCACTTTTAAAGAACAACCAGGCATCCTCTACAGATGGGTCAAATCTGTCGTTCTGCCCCTGAACAGGCAGTTAATCTACTGTTCCTTGGCCGTCATTGAAAATAAGAATTTGTTCTTAACTGACTTGCCTAGTTAAATAAAGGTAAAATAAAACTTACCATAATGAGACACAACTTTCAATTCTATTTATCAAAATATATGTTTGGAAACGTACCATCAAAAAGTAACATGATGATTGAGTGTCTCTATCGCTGTACCATGATATTTGCCTTGCTACTAAGTAAACCTCCCGTTGGTCCCCACTATTCCACCTGCTAAAAGCCCTCCTCATCCCGAGTTGGGTTCCCATCCCAATGCCTGGCAGACCACCCCGACCCCCCATTTCCCAGAGCCCTGAAGAGACTGGGATCCAACCTTCGAAAAAAGAGCACACAGTGCCACTCACAAAACAGAAGTAGATCGACCGCCAAATGCATTTCCATCACCCTCACCTCTATTTGTACTATATATAACCATCAAAATATTTATATACATATTTTTAAAATCCTGTTTATCTTATTTTCCATAATTAGCTATTATTATTTGTAGTAATGTAGGCAATTTATGCAAATGACTTACCTCTCACCAGTCTCGCCATTACCAAAGTTACATTATTGCAAGCAATTATTATTTTAGCAAACAATTATTGGGAATCATCCTATATTGTCCCCAACATCTTTTACTCACTCGCAACAGTTGTGGGATACACACACACACCCACACACTCATACACACTCATACACACTCAACCCCACAACCATAGGCTCACATTCTCAACAGTTGCACCATTCCAGAGCCCAACTCAAGAAAGGTCTTGATTTACGAATGCATATACAGCTGCAGCTGTATGAGAAGGCCTGAAAAACTGTGCAAAAAAACAGCCTAGATGATGGAGGTCAGATGTACTCCTTTCCCCTGAAACACCCACAACACGGTTCACCGTATTGACCATGTTCCCAAGCATCTCCATGCAAGTCAGACTTTTGATTTTGTGCCACCAGGGCCACAATAATATGCCCCCTCTCTGAATGTCCGAGTGTGACCCCCTCCCCATGGGTTACTACAGCTAGTGTTGCCAGCACTGCCACTGCCTGGGTGGGGGCACCCCACCGGAATCCCCACCGGCTAGGTACAAGGTCGTCAAGGTTCTCATTAGCAGTTTGAGAATTTCCTTGTATATTATGCTCTCCCTTTCGGGGGCTTTGGCTTTGCAGGACCAACCCTGCCAAGCAGGGTCAGAATCATGAGGGGGCAGTGCTGCTCTAGGTCTCTGAAGAGGATTAGTTGTATGGTGTATAATCCACTGCTGCTCCACTCACATCACAGGTGTCTCTGTGTAGTCACTGGCAAATACCTCTGGACGATAGCTCGCTCCTTCTCATAGCTATAGGGATGAGTCTTCAATGGCACTCAATTTCCTATGTAGTTCACTATACTTTTAACCAGGACCCGTTAAGCTCTGGTCAAAAGTAGTGCACTAGATGGGGAATAGGGTGTGTGTGTGTGTGTGTGTGTGTGTGTGTGTGTGTGTGTGTGTGTGTGTGTGTGTGTGTGTGTGTGTGTGTGTGTGTGTGTGTGTGTGTGTGTGTGTGTGTGTGTGTGTGTGTGTGTGTGTGTGTGTGTGTGCGTGCGTGCGTGCGTGCGTGCGTGTGGGCGTGCGTGCGTGCGTGCAGTGTGTGTGTGTGTGTGTGTGCGCATGGCTATGTGTGTATAATAGAAAGGGACAGACAGAAATATGACTTTGAAAGAGAGCAATAGGATGAGAGAGAGAGAAAAAAAACCTTGACGGGAGTAAAAGAAGACCCGTCCTAGAAGATCTAAAGTCATACTTTTTGGGCGCTTGCCATCAGCCTATGGCAAAATGGCCCCCGTGAGTAAAGAGAGAGAAAGAGAGAGAGAATGAAAGGAGATGGACATTGTGTATGTATTTTCTGCAAGACAGGTTTGTGCCTATCAAGGCCATCTGGTTCTAATAGAACATCAATTGATGTGAACAGGAACAGAGACCAATTTGTTTTCTCACCAGGGGGCTGGAGGGAGGGAGGGGGAGGCTGGTTGGTGAAAACCCCTCCTCTCTTCTCCCTCTTTCCATCTCTCTTTCTCACACACAGACAAACACACGGAAAGAGATACACGTGCACACAAAGACGCGCGCAGACAAACACTGCTCTGTCTTCCTCCTTCAGATGAAGTAGGCGCCGCATTGGCCAGGTGACCATGTCACGTCACTGGAAAGGCCCAAGGCTATCTCTCTCTGTGCTTGTGTGTGCGTTTAGCGAGAAGGAAGAATCTTCCCATTGTGTCTCATTGACAAGGTTAATTTACAGTATATACCTGTAGATGTTACCCCTTGGCAGCGTTATCAGAAACAACAGCATTTCTGTGTCACTAGAGGATTTTAGCGCCGCAGATAAATAATTGGACTGTATTAGTGATGATAAATACTTGGATAGCTCACAACTTCCTCCAGCTAAATCATGACAAGACCAAGGTACTTATTGTTGGAGCCAAAGCACAGCGAGAGAATCTAGCCGCACATTTTAATTCACGGGCAATAAAGATAAAACACCAGGTAAAAAACCTAGGTGATTTTTTAGATTCTGAACTCAGTTTCGTATCACACATTAGGAATGTGACCAAAATAGCTTTTTAGCACCTGAGGAACATTGCCAAGGTGCGGCCGTTTCTCCCTCAGGCTGATACAGAGAGGCTCACCCATGATTTTATTATAAGTAGGCTTGACTATTGTAATGCTCACCTGTCTGCTCTATCCAGGAAAGCCATTGGTCAACTGGAAAACATACAGAATGCTGCAACACGGGTATTGACCAAGACCAGATGGAGAGAACACATTACATTGGTTTTAAGGTCTCTGCACTCACCTGTCTGCTGTGAGTTTTAGAATTTATTTTAAGAATCTTCAATTGGTTTGTAAATCAATCCACGATTGTGCACCCCAATACATTTCAGACATGCTTTTAAGTTCTGTACCCAGTAGGTCCCTCAGGTCCTCCGGCCTTTTAACTATCCCGAAGCCTAGGACCAAGAGGCATGGAGAGGCAGCCTTTACTCATTATGCCCCCAGCCTCTGGAATACCCTGCCAGAGAACCTGAGGCAGGCCAAAACTGTGGACATGTTTAAAAGAGATCTTAAAACATCTGTTTAGCTTTGCTTTTCCTTAAGGTGCTTTTTAGTTGTTCAGTTTTTGTCAATCTTTAGTTTTTTATCTTATGTTTGTTGTTTAGTAAATATTTCAGCTTTATTTTCATTGTTTTCAAATTTTTTTCTGTAAAAAGCGTTATTGTGATGCATTCCATGTCTGAAATGTGCTGTATAAATAAGTCTATGTGTGTGTGTGTGTGTGTGTGTGTGTGTGTGTGTGTGTGTGTGTGTGTGTGTGTGTGTGTGTGTGCGTATTGACTGGGGGGGGGGGGGCTGGCTGGCTGGCATTATAGAGGGGGGTTGAGTAGGGGGGGGGGGGGGGGGGGGTCCAAACAGCCAGATTGGGCCAGCTGGCAGGCTCAGTCCTTTGTACAGCCCAGCATCTCATAATGTCTGCTCAGTTTACAAATAAACATGGCAGGCCGAGAATTGAGCCACCATTAAAGGGATGGGTCAGTCACTGTGATTGGTTCTGCATTTTATCAGACTGCCTCTGATTGGTGGAATTTACCCACGCTAACCCTAGCTTTATATCCACATCCTGGTTCAAACCTAACCCTAACCCTAGCCTCAACCCTGACCCTACCCCTAACTCTAAACCTAGATTCATGTCCACATTCCGGTTCAACCCTAACTCTAACCCTCAAAGCTAACCCTAGCTTAATGTCCACATCCTGGTTCAACCCTAACCCTAGCTTAATGTCCACATCCTGGTTCAACCCTAACCCTAGCTTAATGTCCACATCCTGGTTCAACCCTAACCCTAGCTTAATGTCCACATCCTGGTTCAACCCTAACCCTAGCTTAATGTCCACATCCCGGTTCAACCCTAACCCTAGCTTAATGTCCACATCCGGTTCAACCCTAACCCTAGCTTAATATCCACAATCCCGGTTCAACGCTAACCCTAGCTTAATGTCCACATCCTGGTTCAACCCTAACCCTAGCTTAATGTCCACATCCTGGTTCAACCCTAACCCTAGCTTAATGTCCACATCCTGGTTCAACCCTAACCCTAGCTTAATGTCCACATCCTGGTTCAACCCTAACCCTAGCTTAATGTCCACAATCCCGGTTCAACGCTAACCCTAGCTTAATGTCCACATCCTGGTTCAACCCTAACCCTAGCTTAATGTCCACATCCTGGTTCAACCCTAACCCTAGCTTAATGTCCACATCCCGGTTCAACGCTAACCCTAGCTTAATGTCCACATCCCGGTTCAACGCTAACCCTGGCTTAATGTCCACATCCCGGTTCAACGCTAACCCTAGCTTAATGTCCACATCCCAGTTCAACGCTAACCCTAGCTTAATGTCCACATCCGGTTCAACCCTAACCCTAGCTTAATGTCCACATCCCGGTTCAACACTAACCCTAGCTTAATGTCCACATCCTGGTTCAACGCTAACCCTAGCTTAATGTCCACATCCTGGTTCAACCCTAACCCTAGCTTAATGTCCACAATCCCGGTTCAACACTAACCCTAGCTTAATGTCCACATCCGGTTCAACCCTAACCCTAGCTTAATGTCCACATCCCGGTTCAACACTAACCCTAGCTTAATGTCCACATCCTGGTTCAACGCTAACCCTAACATACTATACTGTTTCAATGGTGTTTTTTGGCTGATTCCACTTCTGATTCCGTCCCTGTGGCTCAGTTGGTAGAGCATTGCACTTTCAACGCCAGGGTTGTGGATTCGATTCCCACAGGGGACCAGTGCGGAAGAAGTATGAACATTTATGAACTCACTACTAGTTGCTAAATGACGTAAATGTAAACACCATCACCTTTTGAATCCCTAATTTTTTAAGATAAATAATAGCTGCCTCGTTGCATAAATCCCTCTCTCCCGCCCTTCCACCACCCCTCCTTCCCTCCCCCCTCCCTCCTGGCCCTGGGAGCTACTTTGTCTTAATTACCTCAGGAGGAGCAGTTGGCCCCTGAAGCAATCATCTTTGTTTGTTAAAACAGCCGTTATCTGCCTCAGTAAGGCCCATAAATAAAACATGGCCAGATTACAATGCCATGTTTCTGAGGACTACAGGACCCCAGTTTGCAGCTACTGATCACAACACAAGCAACAACAACATCCTCCCTGAACACAGCACAGCAGAACACAGTACTGGCCCTAACACAGAGAGAACAGAGAGGACGGGAGAGGGGGAGAGGAGACTCTCTCTCTGTCCTTCGACCTATCTCTTTTGTACATTTTTGTCCCTCCCTCTCACTGCTTTCTATTTTGCCCTTCTAACTCCCTTCTTCTCTGCCCCCCACCCCTCTCTATCCCCCTGATCCAGAGGGGTTGGGTTAAACGCAGAAGACACGTTTCGGTTGAATGCATTCAGTTGTGCAACTGACTAGGTATCCCCTTTCCTTTCCCTTCCACCTCACCTCTTCCGTGACCCCTCTCTCCCTCCCTGATATCTCACATCTCCTTTGTGTTGGTAGGACCTGTCGTGGCTGAGTGATCTAGCGTGTGCAGATTATAAATTCCCATATATGTAAATAACCTCTTCCTCTGTTTCAAGGTGGGACGTCAGTCCCACTGTCATTTGTTTATTTTATTACTACCGACGGGGAACCCGCCGCCTGCCGCACAGCCTATGGTGAGGGAAGGATGGAGGAAGAGGGAGAGGGGAGGGGAGAACGGGTGGCATGGAGGGTTGGGGAGTAGGGGGTGGAAGACAGAGGGGGGGGCGAGGTAAAGGATAGGCGCCATTGGCAGAAAGTGAGTGAGATAGAGAAAGGAGTGAGTAAGAAAAGGGTAGCAAAGAGAGGGGAGGGGGGAAAGAAGGAGAAAGAGAGGGGGATAATGGTGTCCGAGTAAAAAAAGGGTAGTAAAGAGAGGGAAGGAGGGAAAGAAGGAGAAAGAGAGGGGGATAATGGTGTCAGAGTAAGAAAAGGGTAGCAAAGAGAGGGAAGGAGGGAAAGAAGGAGAAAGAGAGGGGGATAATGGTGTCAGAGTAAGAAAAGGGTAGCAAAGAGAGGGAAGGAGGGAAAGAAGGAGAAAGAGAGGGGGATAATGGTGTCAGAGTAAGAAAAGGGTAGCAAAGAGAGGGAAGGAGGGAAAGAAGGAGAAAGAGAGGGGGATAATGGTGTCAGAGTAAGAAAAGGGTAGCAAAGAGAGGGAAGGAGGGAAAGAAGGAGAAAGAGAGGGGGATAATGGTGTCAGAGTAAGAAAAGGGTAGCAAAGAGAGGGAAGGAAGGAAAGAAGGAGAAAGAGAGGGGGATAATGGTGTCAGAGTAAGAAAAGGGGGGGGCAATAAATAAGGAGTGTTCTATAGGAAGTCGAGTCACTATAGAGTTGCCATGGCTGTTGCGTTATATGTCTCTGTAGTAGTAACCAGCAGGAGTCCATCCAGGCATATGCTGGACATATGGACCCTGCTCCAGCCTGCTACTGTGTATGCATCTGCTACAGGACAGCCAGCATGGCTAATACAGGGGCCAGATACAGTGAGCTGGCTGCGGCCTAGACTGCCTCTGCTGCATACAGATACATAGTCTGCGTCCCAAATGGAACCCTACTCTCTACATAGTGTACTGCTCTTGACCAGAGCCCTATGGCCCCTGGTTAAAAGTAGTGCACTGTAAGGGAATATGGTGTGTTTTGGGACACTAGACCAAACTCACTTCACACTAACTATTTGCTCTGCATTAGATAGGTTTACCTTCACACAGTAAAAACAAAATAACATATGGTTACCTAATATTGTGGTTATCACATTATTACATATCATTATTACATTTTAATAACTTAAGACAGGGATTTTCAAATTGTAAAAAAAAAACAACTCTGTTTTTATGAATATTTTTAGTAAGAACAGAATAAACTCATTTTAAGATCCATACCTGTAGTAGAAAAGAGGAGATTATCTTCTTTCTTATGATGTCAACTCTCTTTTTTGAACTACTAAAGCAAATGACACTCACTGGAGTATCTGTCATAGGCTTTTGAAAAGCATCCGCTAGCAGTCAATATGCGACATAATGCTTAAGGCCCTGTGGCCGCTAGGGAGCCCGAGACCCCAAAAAATGAATCATGTTTTCCTATTGTTATGTCAGACACTGACAGTCACTCAGTGAGCCCATGTTGGCGAACATGTTTTAGACAGCTGGATAGACTTACTTACCTAGCAATCTAAACCTTGTAGTAATCATGGCTGAATTAGCTTACTGACCGGGCACACAGGGCACGTGCCCAGGGCCTCTGACCTCCAGGGGGGGCCCATTGATTTTGTTAGTCCCTCTGACTCAGATATCATAGGAACATGGCATAAGTCAGTGTGTAGAATTGCAGTAAAATACTTTTTTTTTAAATCACAATTTACTTTCTCCTTACTATTATAACATTTTTGGGTGATGGTTGTCCATCACTAGTCGCTGTTTTGCCCTGGCAGGGGGACCCTGTGGAAGAAAGTTGGAGACTTAAGACATGAAATCAAATAGCAGATGGTTATGAGAGGAGTTCCATTTGAAATGGGGACAGAGTGGTTATACAATTGTTTGTCAAATGTACAAACACAAAATTCAAGAGGCTAAATAGCTTCAATTACAGCACATTTGTTGTCAAATTGACCGTAGCCTCTTTTTGAAAGTGTAAACAAAGAGCAAAGATAATCATGAAGGGAGGAAGTGAGCGACGGCAACCAGGTCATTTGTCTACACTCAGAAAAAAGGTTTCCAAAAGGGTTATTCGGCTGTCCCCATAGGATAACCCTTTTTGGTTCCAGGTATGACCCTTTTGGTTCCATATAGAACTACCTGTGAAAAGGGTTGTACATGGAACCCAAAGGGGTTCTTTCTACCTGGAAACAAAAAGAGACTAAAAAGAGACGAAAAGAGACTAAAAAGAGACGAAAAGAGACTAAAAAGAGACGAAAAACCCTTTAAGGTTCTAGATAGCGCCTTTTTACTGAGTGTAATGATATACTGTAATAAAATGAAGTATGAGAGAAGACTAAAGCGAATCCACAGGAAGCTGGGAGATAATGACGCTGATACTGTCTCAATGGTTCTCTCTCTCTCTGTCTCTCTCTCTCGCTCTCTCTCTCTCTCTCTCTCTCTCTCTCTCTCGGCCTATAATCTCCTTTTTACTCTAACCTCCTCTCTATTTAAAAAGAGAATCGCCTTCAGTGGTCAGATTCTGATCCAATCTGCTGACTTTAATGTAAGCAGATTCACAATCAGAAAATGGAGGAGGAGGAGGAATCCAATCAAACGGAGGGGAGGGGGGAGGGTAGGGGAGAGGAGGGGAGGGAGGCGCAGTGGGGAGGATGTGGGGGGAGAGAGGAGGCGCAACCATCTAGGTCAGTTTGGAGAATGACTGCTACAGGCGATAAGATTAGAGCAGGGAGAGAACGGAGAGGGATGCTACGCCTTTCACTGTGAGACGCAGTCAGAGACGCACAACTAAATCACCCAACACTGAATAGAACGCCGCTGAACACTTTCGCCTCTCCGCTTCTCTCTTTTCTCTTACAGACATGCTAATGCTTATTCTTATCCCACCTTCCTCCTCCCTCCCTTTTCGGCACGTCTATTGCTTTTTTCTTTTCGTTTTTACTACATGACGCCAAAAACAGAGTGGGGGGGGGGGGGGGGGGGGAGAGGGGGGAATGGGGGGGCATATTTGCATCAACACAACACTGGGTGATTTAGAATGAATAAAACTTTATTTTCCTCTTCCCCTCCCTCGCCCCTTCATCTCTTCTCTTAGCTTCCCAATTCGCCTCCCCCTTCTCTTCTACCCCCCTCCCCCCCACCCCCACGCCACCTCCTCCACCACCACCACCGCCCCAACACTTTCCTCCTTCCTCTTTCCCCATTTCTAAAGCTTAACTTCATTGTCTCAGACCTTCTTTCTTTCATCTTAAGACAAAGATTTATGTAAATCTTTGGGCCCGGCGTTAATGCGAGGCACCGTGTGAGAAATAGCATCCCTAAATCGCCGTATTGTTGTTGGAAATGACAAGGCTGCCTGCTAATCCCACAATGCGATCATCCAAATGTGTCATAATGCTGTGTGTAGGCAGGCGAATCTGAATATGAAAAAGACGCCGGCACGCACCTCTCCCCTGCTACATGCGCCTAGCTCCCTTCATTCCTTTACTTCTACGCAGACATACTTTCTCTTCTTCTTCACTAAAAGACCCCCCCCCCCTCCCCCTAAGAGAAAGAAGAAACAGGATGTGGTAAAAATGTGAAGTTTGACTGACTCGAACTGTGCTTTGTAAGTTGGTTGCAGCAGGAATCGTGTTAGACGTTGGTTCTCCTCTCTTTTTCCTTGTTTGCGGCCGAACAGTGCGAGGTTCGATTTGGGAAAATAAAAGGATGCGTCTCGGTAATTGGCTCTGTCCCAAATGGCGCCCTCTTACCTCCATAGTGCTTAACTTTTGACCAGGGTCTTTTGGCCAGACACACAATTGTCTCAGTGGGTGTAAGTAGAAGAGGAGATCAATTGATCTGGTTCTTTGTTTTCCGATGTGTCTT
>NC_143040.1:40639249-40656749 GCF_057628025.1 Oncorhynchus mykiss
GTGTGTGTGTGTGTGTGTGTGTGTGTGTGTGTGTGTGTGTGTGTGTGTTGCATAATGTGGTGAACATACACATTCCTAATGTGTTTCAAATAAACAGAGTAGAGACAGGCCATGTGGTGTCTGAATATCATGTTTACTGTAACGAACCAATGGCATTGGACTCATCAGGCCTGAGAACGACGGAACGCTGTCCTCACCTCAGTGACATCATAGACAACACAGCCAATCGCAGCCTAAAGAATCAGTTAATGTATTTAAATAAATTGACATCACACACAGCATAACATCCCTAGTCAACGCCTCCAGCCCTCCCCCTGTATGTCCCCGATCCGGACATTACTACATATCAAAAATGACAGATTTGTCCATGTCCTCAACCCAACCCTGTATTATTCTTTAAATACAAACATGAGAAACATTTCTAAAAGGAAATAGTCAAATTATGGAATGTGAAACCTAAAGAGTGAACAGCAGCAAAGCGTCATTTCCTAATCAGGACCTTCGTACTAACGTCAACTCTGTCTCTCTGGTAGAGGGGCTATCTGCATAGCCTATTAGACCTGAACCTCTGTGAAGGAAAACTAACTGAATACACCCACAGACAGGGCGGTGTTCCATGAAGATGTCTTTACACAAAGTGAACACAATCAACAGCAGAGCTTAGCTCTGCTTGGTGTTCTGTCTACGGTGCCCAGGGGAGGACAAACAGTGCAGCCAACAGGACATAGCTCTTAGCACATATCAAAGCACCAATATTTGAAAGGAAACATAAACATTTCAAAAGATGATAAAGCACAGATATGGGAGCTCTGTGCTGCTAAACAGTCGGAGAACCGTTCTGTACATCTAAGTGGGCAGGTTTTGAATACACACCCTGGTTCTGACTGATTGATAGTTGTCCGTATGATCGTGGTCAGGTACGGTAGCTACTAACTGCCTGTAGTTATAGCTTATGGTTTGAGGCGAATGTAGCTTGTAGCTTTGATCGTATCCAGCCAAGGCTGCACTGTGTACACTACATGGTTCTGTGAGTCGTATGTGTAGGAGTCGAACTATGGTATCCAGATATATAACGTCCCTGCACTTCATTAGAGACTTTCCTCTGTTTTTCTTCTATATATGTGTGTGTGTGTGTGTGTCTTTTTCTACACGCTATATATGTCCCTTCTCTGACTGAAGGGACAGAGCAGGGACATATCAGAAGCATGGCCATATCAGAAGAGTTAGCATTTACAGGAAACAAAAAGAGACAAAAAAAAAGAGCAAAATATTTGGAATTGTAACAGTTTGTATTTGTGCTCTATTCTTCTCATGCTGAGAAACCTGTGGGGAGGCAGGTCAGGTGCCTGTACAACTGACACACAGGTCACAAAGGTCAAGGGTCACAGGGTAGCTAGATGACCGCAAAGAGGGGAGGTCACTGCCAGTGCCAGTTGGAACACAAACTATAATAAGAATGAAATAAAAAATGAAAACAAAACATGTCAGGGTAATCATAGAACAATATGTACAACCAATACAATAGTAAACAAAAACATCTACTTGTGTATTTTTGTCGCTAAAAGGATGTCAAACAACCTTTTATTTCCCTTCTGTACAATAAGATTCATTTCAACAATACAAATTCATCAGGGTTTTTTTGCACTATTTTATCCTGCCAAATGAAAGAAAATATATTGTGGCAGCCTGTGAGTTGTATCTTGAAGTTGCAATGTTGTCCCCCTCCCCCAAATAAGATAATGACATACAGGTACTTAAAGTACCCCTTTTCACAAAGGATGCACATACAAGTTAAAAAATACAAGCTTCTGTAGAACGACAGCAAGTGCCTACACATGTATTTCAAACCAGCCATGAAGAATATCCATTCCAGGAGAAGATCAATAGATACAGATCAGGAATGTCAGTATTTTCCTGCAAAGCAATAACAATGTTCCATAGTTTCTACAAGGGAAACTTCCAGAACGTCCATCAGCTGCCCCCCCCACCCCCATCCAAGTTTGTTACAGTTCGTTTTTTTTTATTTATTTTTTAAAATTAGTATTATTACACCCAAGGCAGAATAAAAGTTACTAAAACTTAAGACTTTTACAGGTACAGTGACAAAAACATTTTAAGAGACCCACAATTTAAATTGGACTGCAAAATAAAAATTTAAAAACAACATTTTTTTCTATTTTTGTAAAATGCCCAGGCATTCTCCAATATTACAAATACTGGTATACTTTTACAGTAAACAAGAAAAATGTAATATATATTCATATACAGTATATTTATATATACTAAAACCCCGTCACCAAAAAAACAATATACACATCGCCACTATGGCATTCAGAGAAACGGTATAAGCAAACTTGAAAAAAAAAATACTTTTTTTAAAAACACACATACACACAATTATTATTTTACCCTTGTACTTGTTTCAATACTGTAAACGTATTTTAAGACAGAGTGCACTAAATTATTTTTTGTTTTGTTTCTGCAGTTCCTGATTTTTTTTGTCCAGTCTCTTCCTTGACTATTGTGTGGTATAACAATCCACTCTGACCATGTTTCTATCTAGGGACGCAGTCTTGTCCTGAAGTGAAGAATTTGATATATATCTATATATAGGTTTGTGCCTTTATATGTACATATGCATACATATATACACACACAGACACATCAATGTTGTGCTGAGTACTCCTAACCTAAATGCAGCTTTGTTGAATTTTTTTTGTTTTTTAAGTAATCTCTGATATTCTATTGACATTTCATAATCAAATTAGAAACTAAGTTGACGCATAAATTTGATACATTGTTTTCATTGTGTTCAATTCCTTTGCTTCACAAAAGTGTTGCATTTGTCTTGAGAGACGGTGAATAGGAAGATCAGTATTCAAGGCACACTCATGTCAAATTGAATGGCAGTACAAAAACTGTCCCAATAAATTAATTTCTCATTTTTATAGTGCCAGCATTGGGAAAGCCACGCCTATAGCAATGCTAGCACTTCAATCTCAACTGATTCCAAACTCTAGAACCCGTTACCCAGGCCGAATAAATCCAGTCAAAGTAATTTCTTGCTCAGAAGCCGTATTTTCAATTTTCTTTTTCTTTTTTTGTGTGTAAAATAAAATAAAATAGACAAATCATAAAGTGCGGGTCATCTGCAAAGAGCTGTTCATGTTTTTCTATTTCTTCTCAATGACATATTTTTACCTCAATTCTAAAAATAAAAAATAAAAAAAATACTTGGATGTCAAAGGTCAACTTGAGGGGGATCGGAACAGGGGGGTAGGACGGGGGTACATTATTCAAAATAACAGGGAGTGGTGATTTGGGCAAAGGTTGGTGCTTGCTGAAGACCGAAAAATCTTTCCTAAAAAGCTCACTCAGCTGTGCATTCTGTGTGTGTCAGAGTTGCTACTTCTCTCAGAATGCGTTCAACTACACATCACAGGGAGCCCTGAATGAGGAAAGAAAGAAAAAATAGTCTTACTGTTTGGGCACACGCTCAACAGACTTCTACAGACACTGTATGTATCTAGAACTGTGCAATTTACTGGTCTGCATATCACTAAGTAACTGCCACTGGTTCTGTCTCACAGGGGACTTAACAATTTTTATCCAGAAGAAAAAGTCAACATCATAAACATTTTGACTATGGCACACTATACAATCAGAGTTTTTACTATACAGTATAAATTCATTTTCAAAACGATTGCTAGATATTTCTAGAAAAAAATGCATAGGGCTGTTTTCAAGTGATATCATAAACATTGTCACTGAATGTAATAGTTATTAACAATAATATTTAAATCCATTTTATGTCATTCTAATCCGCCACGGCTGTGACCACCACTACCCAACCCCTTCCTAAACTGAACAATGCAGTAGATGACATATGGACTTGATTACAAAAAAAAATGATTACCAAGAGTAACATTAAATATGAATGGTGATCAAAACAGGGGAAAAGAGGACATTTAAAAGATACAGCGTCCCTGAAGTACGCATCTATCGTAATGCAGTTTGAAATGGCTGACCAGGTACTGCAGCCTGACTGAGACTGAGGGTGATGAGACTCTCTGTGATGCTACTCTGTGCTGAGTGTCCGACAGGGAGTTAGTGATAGTACTGGGAGTTTTAATAGTCAGCTGGCAGAGGAGTGAGAGGGAGTGAGTATCAGAGACAAGGGATTGGGGGAGGGTGTAATCGGTAGGCATGGGCAAGTGTGTTCAACTCATCCACGGAATGGTAATGAGGAGGGTGAATGGGAAAATAAAGGAGAGGAAAGAGGCCCTATAGCTCACCCTAAGATCTCCCTGCTCTCTCTCGTTATAAAGCTGCGCAGTTTAGCCCGACGGTTTAGCCATCCTACAACTGTGTGATAAAAGATTTTACAAAAACAAAAACAAACAAAAAAACATCAGTACTTGCATTGTCATAGCAGGTATGTTGTGCTTAGGATGAGTTATGGTGAGTTTAAGACAGGCTTGTTTAGATGTAAACAGTGTGAGAGAACTGTGAGGGGCTTCTTTAGGAATACATAAGCAGTATCTCTGTTTTTCTAGCGTGTTTCCGTCCGGGTTGGTACTAGGTACCGCTAAGCAGCTGCCTTTGTGAGAACCTGTTTCTTTTTCTTCCTTCTTTTTAATAAATGTATTTACTTGGGAAGAGGCAGGGTTTGTGAACCTCGGCATTCTCTTTAGGTTTACCGTCAAAATGGACATTCAGTGCTACATATCGAATTAGATTGACATGTTTTAAAGTCAGTTCGCGCCACAACGCCAAAGGATTGTTGTCCGCGTACGTATATCCTGTCGTGTATAACAAACCAAAAAATAGCTTTCTCAGTTATGCTTTCTAAAAATTAAAAGATTCAATTTGGCTTCTCTTCAAGAAATTACACGTGTAGCTTTAAATATACAATTTCCTATGAGCAGCGGCTTAAAGAGTATTCAAATGTTTAGGTTTTTTTTGTCTGCAAAAAAATCTCAGGATATCCTCTGGGTTGAAAAATAATACAAATCAAATCCCAGCAATTAAAATAAAAAGTCAAACAAATTTAAAATGACTAAATAAAAACGTACCTGCACATGCCAAAATATTACAAAATCCAATAAATACAGAAATTATTGCACAGTTAAAGGCTCCACATATGTTATCATTTAATTCAGCCTCTGACCGACCGTTAAAAATGATCTTTAGCCAAATGAGGCAGTTTAGATCGGCTTCAATTGGTGCTGTTAATATCTGTTTGTTTGTTTAATTGTTTTTCTCGGTTGGCAGTTTCTCAGGCAAAAACATAAAATTAACCCAAAATTCGATATTTAAGAAAAAGAGTATCCAGCTACCCCTTTTTGTATTTTTTTGTTTTTTAAATATATAAGTCAATGTGTGGCGAAAGAGGCAAAATAGGAAAATCTGGCTTAGCTTCTCTCGGCTTGCTCAATTTTGACCTCGTTGGTCATCAAATGTTCCCCGTGCCACTTTTTCATGTGTTTCTCGAGAGTGCTGTACACGCTGAAGGGCATTTGGCAAATGTCACAGCGGTACACTTCCTTACCCATCTGCCCGTGGGTCTTCATGTGGCGGGTGAGCTTGGAGCTCTGGGCGCAGGCGTAGTTGCACAGCTCGCACTTGTAGGGCCTCTCTCCCGTGTGGCTGCGCCGGTGCACTGTCAGGTTGCTGCAGTTCTTGAACACCTTGCCGCAGTACTCGCAGGTGTCGCTCCGTCGGCTCTCCTTGGAGCTGGGCCGGCCAGGTCCCGGGCCCCCCAAGTGAGGAGTGCTGCCCCCGCTGGCTGTGCCGCTGCGCCCCGACAGGCCGCCATCCAGGAGGTCCCCGGGAGGCGTGGAGAAACGCAGGCTGCCGTTCTCAGACGAGTGCTCAGAGGAGGTGCCAAAGGGAGATTGTCTGGAGTGGGTAAAGCCCAGGAAAGGGTCTTTGATGAAATGTCGTGAGGCAGCGTATCCCACCAGCCACTGGGAGTAGACGTTCTCGGAGGGGATCAGGGGCGCCGGGGGCATTTCCAGGTCCTTCTCAATCTTGATCCTCTTGTTGGAGGAGTTGGACAAGCAGGGGCTGGTGATGGGAGTGGGTTTGCGGGGGAACAGGCCTGAGAAAGAGTCGCCGGAGCCACAGTTCCTGCCATTGATCGTGGGCTTCTGGTGGTCCCTTTCCATCTGGTGGTGATGGTGCTCCCTCTCCATCTCTCCCACCACAGAGTCCTCATCCCCAGTGTCCCGCTGCCCGTCGGACCCCCTCTTGGAGAAGAGCATCCGATTTTTACGATTGTCGACTATCAAGTTATTGTACTGCTGTATAGTGCTCAGGCCCACACTCTCCACCATCTTGCCCAGAGAGAGGGCATTCTTCTCGTCTGATGGCGGCTTGGAGCCATTCTCACGGTTACGATAGAACTCCATGTTGTCCATGCTGAAGTTTGACTCCGGCCTGCTCTCGTTCTCCGGCTCCTCTTCCTCTTCCTCCTCTTCCTCCTCTTCACCCTCACCCCTGAAGTCTCCATCTCGGTTCTTCATGCCCTCTCCTGTCACGTCGCTGGTGCCCGGCTCCGGTGAGCTGGTGGTGGAGAGCCCATCGTCAGACCGTCCTGTCATGGAACCAGACTTATGCATGTGTGTTTTCATGTGTCTCTTCAGCTTGCTGGCCTGGGAGCAGGCATGGTCACACAGCTGACACTTATAGGGCTTCTCCCCGGTGTGGCTCCGCCGGTGGACCACCAGGTTGCTCTGGAACTTGAAGGTCTTCCCACAGAACTCGCATGACTTGCTCTTGGCCTGCGTCTGGGGCGGGGTGGTGCTGTTGGGGGGCATGGGCGGCAGGGGCGGGGTGCTGAGAAAGGGCGACTTTGGGCTGGGCTGGAAGGGGTTGGGGTTGAGCAGGCGGTGCATGGGGTTGACCCGGCTGGGCGACAGAGGAGGGGTGGCCACGTTGTTGTTCCCTGCCAGCTGCCGGAGCCGCCTGGAGAAGTCCATGGACTGGGATTCGATGGCCATCGGCGTTAGCCGCATCACTCTCTCGAAGGCACTGGGGTGCTGGGAGATGAGCCCCATTTCTTCGGCACTAAGGCGTTCCAGCCGGTGGGGGTCCAGGTGGTGGCGGGGTGGGGGGCTGACGAAGGGAGGTGTGTTGGGGAGGCCTCCGCGGTTCTCCATGAAGCCTGGAGGGGGCTCTCGGAGCATGGGCCCGGTCATCCTCAGCAGGTGGAAGGGGTTGCTCTCTGCCAGGAAATTGGTGAGGGGAGACTGGGGGATGGAGTCCTGGCCCATGGGGGGCCCGGGGATGGTGATGCGGGGGGTGAGCGATGCGCTGGAGGGGTTGGATTCCAGGTAGATGCGGATGCCGTGGGTGTTCTGGGCGTGCTGTAGAAGGAACCAGGCGCTGGGGAAGTGCTGCTTACACGTGGTGCAGATGTAGCTTGAAGGCTCATCCCTTCCTCCTGCAACACAGGAGAAACACACACCAGAAAGGAAAATGATTAAAACATATTTTACAATTCATTAAATGGCAGTGACTTTACATCTATCTGAGGAATTTTATTTAGATTTGTGTATAAAGGTATTTGGAAGTCAGTAAAAATCAAGCGCCACGTCATCATGATGGCGCAAAATGCATCCTCATGATGATCTGGCAAGTGACACTTTGCTTCTTGAAAGTCCAACATCCTGAACACGTAAATGCTAACATGCAAAACATTTTTGGGACCGCATCAACAGCGGACCAATGGACTAATGTTTTTGAGTGGTGTTCTCCTTTAAATGGATTTGTGGTGAGTGTGTTTGTATTTCAGATGCCGTAGCTCCTTACAAAAAGCATATTTCACATGAGGAGAATAGCATGACAGAGTAAAACGGTTCAAGCACAAGTGGATATCTGACAGCTGTAGGACGGAAAGTCACCGCTGAGAAACGTGGCCATCACCCGGTCACGTGTTCATTCATACAAAGAGTGAAACTTTGCCGAGAAAGAACTGTCGGACACACTTTTGTTATCCGCATCATATTTGCCTAATACCTCTAGTGGTGGAAACATCATGTTGTCACATAAATGGGACGCACTTATCAGGCGTTTGACAAGTGCATTACCATAGTGACTGTGGATTGGACTGCCGAGGTGGGAACACTGTATCCACCGGTTTAAGTGCTCTTTAATCTCTCCTCCTTACAAATCGTTGAATTATTACACCATGCAAGTGCGCGTGTGCACGTTTTTGTCTCTGTGTGTGTGTGTGTGTGTGTGTGTGTGTGTGTGTGTGTGTGTGTGTGTGTGTGTGTGTGTGTGTGTGTGTGTGTGTGTGTGTGTGTGTGTGTGTGCGTGTGTGCGTGCGTGTGTCTTTAAAACCCATGAAGTCCTCCAAGCAGAGGGACTTTAATCGTCACGGAGACAAGAGACGCCAAAGTAATATGGCTCTATAGTGAGAAAGTACAACTTAAAGTGTGATTTAAGGAACTCTTATCACTTTCCAACCAATAAAGGCAGTGCCGCGAGGGAAGAAATAAAAGAAAAAAAGGCAGAAAAAAGGAGGAAAAGGGAAGGGAGGAAACTAAAGACTAATATGGTGGTGCATCAAGACAAATCACTGCTAATAGAGGGAGAATACGGGTGGAGAGATTGCAACATAAATGTTTACTGGTTTTGGGGTTGTAATTTTGGTATTGAAGTCATTGGTATTTAACTGACATCCACAGGGTGCTTTGTGTCATTCAAGACGCGAATTGAAGAACTCATGGCAGATGATACTTCACAGCTTTTGAGGAAAATCTTGGGTGATGTTTTCCATGTTTCTATTGTGCCCTCAATGGGAATTCCAGCATAAATAAAGGTTGGATAAAATAAATTAAATCCCAAGAGTGGTATAACTTCTTTCGCCGTGTCTATTGCTCAACATTGCAAAGGGAGAGTCACTAAATGGAATAACTCTCCACACACATTAAGACGAGGGCTCAAATATTGACTCTGTCATCATTGACTTTATAGTACAACTAAGGCCTCCCTGGTTCACTGTCCTGAACATGTGAAAATATGCCCTGGGTCCATTCCACCCACGCAAATTCAGGATGAAAATGTGACAATTCAACCAGCACAGACAGACATCCATCTATCAAAGCACATATCTTAGGAACTAAACCCAAAAGCTGCTTTGTCCTGATTCCCTTAGTGATTCCTCTAAGATCAATAGGGATTGGAAAGTGTAAACAGAGCTTTGGCTGTGATTAAACCAATACTGCTGGAGTACAGAGAGCAAGTGAGAGAGTGAGAGAGAGAGAGAGAGAGCGAGAGAGCGAGAGAGAGAGAGAGAGAGAGGAGAGGAAAGAGAGAGAGGATCAGGAAAGAGAGAGAGAAAGAGGAGGAGAGAGAGAGGAGGAAAGAGAGAGAGAGAGAGGAGGAAAGAGAGCGAGAGAGAGAGGAGGAAAGAGAGAGAGAAAGAGGAGGAGAGAGAGAGAGCGAGAGAGAGAGAGAGAGAGGAGGAAAAAGAGAGAGAGAGAGAGAGCGAGAGAGAGAGAATGGGGGGGGGGGGGTTCTAGGCCTGGTGCTCGGCATAGCTCCCTACCTTTAACCAGCATGACTAATTGAAGGCCCAGCCTCTGAGTTACACGTGCAGTTTGGTAATGCAAAGGGGACTCGTTACTGTGGGGACTCGTTACCGCAAACAAGCAGAATATCCAGCCCGTACAGTGGAGAGCTGGATGCTAAACACAGGGCGCCACACTCCTAGGGGATTGGGGGAAAACACACGTATGAAGTGGGAAATGGTAATTGTGCTCTTGGAAATGAGTTTCATTTATTAAATGAAAGCTTTCTGTTTTGACCTAATGCGCCAAGTTCAGAATACAGAGGAAAACATGTGCTGCTGTAATTGTTTCGGGTTTTGATTCAGAGGTTTGTGCCTGAGTGTATGTACATGAGGTGTGAAATACTCCACTCACAAAGGATCGAAAAAACATATTTCCCAGATCAAACACGCCATTTGAGTGGCCAGAGTGTCCCACTGTTCTGCAATGTGGTGTGTCAAATGAGTTTAGCCTGTCATTGGTCCACAGGGTAGAGAGCTGCAGAGAAAGGATAGTGAGCAACGCGACACAATGCAGATGGAACAGGGATGTCCGACCCAGAATGCAAAGTCAATTCAGGTCACAGACATGTGAGTCCGTCTTGTTGTTATGTGAATAAAATCATCTAAGAAAAATGCTATAGGTCTGCTTATGATGAAAACATGTTTTTTTGTTGCATTTGTGCAAAATTGCGAATCGTGTGCATTTAGAATGCACATCCGCTAAGAAAAACTCACATGGCTATATTTGATTTCAGTGCTACAGACCAAAGGAAATCTTCAAAAGTGTACGATACACAGAACTACTTGTTTTCTACATTATGTCTGAAAATATCTTAAAACGTATACCACACTGTAACCTTCCCGTTCATATAAAACCATTTTTACAATTTTACTATTTTTTCCTCCCTTTAACACTAAGATTTGCATCCTATCAATTATCGTCATCTGCGTGTCAGCTCAAAGAATGGCTCAATCAATCTGCCTGGACAGAAAACTTTTAAACCTGCCATGTCTCCTGGCACTTAGAGGAATGCTGCATTGAAAAGGTCTGAGTGTGAAAGCGTTTTCCCTGCTATACGTGGAGCTGTGTGTGGAAGTTATGATATGTTAATGGCTGGCTGTCTGTCTGACGTGTGTGTGTGTGTGTGTGTGTGTGTGTGTGTGTGTGTGTGTGTGTGTATCCGTGTGTTACTGTATGTGTGTGTGTGTGTGTCTGATGTGTGTTAAGGAAAAGACAAGGAACAGCTGCTCACCTCAGTACTGAAGCTCTGGCCCTGTAAACCCTTTCACTTAATTATAGTGGACACAGCATACACTCTATCACGCACGCACACACACACACACACGCACACACACACACATAGACACCGCTTCAGGCATCTCAGGACTTTTGAAGGGCTACACATTAACCCCCCCCCCCCACCTCCTCCTCCTCCTCCCCCCCACCCCCCCCCCCCACCCTCTGCCAACACCCAGCCCGTTTCTCCCTCTCTCCCCTTCCCCATTCCACCAACATTAAACTACCACCCCTCCCACTACGCACACACACACTCACAAACAATTCGCTGAAGCCCTCTCACACACACAAATACATTATTCCACCCCCACTCATACAAACTCCTCACACCCCCCCAACACACTTTCCTTACTTCACCTGACAACAACCCCCTCCCATATTTCCTCTCTCCACCCCTCCCTCCCCCTCCATGTTGTTTTATGGTCAAGTCCTTTTCAAAGCCCTAATGCTCCATAAAGGAAACAAAAAACACTGAAAAACAACCAAGGCATCTGTTTTCTACACCTGCCCCTCTTTGACCTCTTCCTCCCTCTATCTCTCTCTTCCTCTATCTATCTATCTATCTATTTCCCTCATCTCTCTCTCCCTCTCTCCATCTCTTTCCCCCTATCTCCCTCTATCTCTCTCCCTCTCTCTCCCTCTCTCTCTCTCTCCCTCTATCTCTCTCTCCCTCTATCTCTCTCCCTTTTGCTTTAAACTGCCTGGGTGTAAACAACACACTCCACTTTACTGTCCGAACTTCTTCACAACAAAAGTCATCAGGGGGCCGAATGCTCATTTAATTCATTTCCACCCCACAATTAAGGAGAATGACTGTCTGCCTCTGTCCAGCATCCACTCCCTGTGACGGAGGGAGGTAGTGGAGTGGGCCGTGAGTTTATTGAGGAGTGTTCAGTGTGTGCCCTCCCGGGGGGAAGGAGTCCGACGCAGATGGCAAATAAAGTATGCAGCCCGAGGCGAGAGCACATTATGCTAATTCTAATGTCAGCTGTACTTTAATATACAGCTCTATTTAATCACCCCATTATTTCCCATTTCCATATGAAAAAAAGGAGAGAACGAGGGAGTGGGAGAGAGAAAAAACCTGCGGCACTGCTCTCACTCACTCACTCACTCACTCACTGCTCTCACTCACTCACTCACTCACTCACTGCTCTCACTCACTGCACTCACTCACTCACTGCTCTCACACACACACACACACACACACACACACACACACACACACACACACACACACACACACACACACACACACACACACACACACACACACACACACACACACACACGCGCACACATTCTGAAAAACTGATACACAACCAGAAATGGTTGGACTTGGATCGTGACTTGAAGGAGAACTGCTTCGCCGCCAATAAAGATATCACATCCTCTCACACTGTAGAGAGGAACCTCTGTACTGCCAGTCTCCCTCAACCAGACAGACACTTTACCATTACTCTCCCAAGAACAAACTTCCATTTCACCATGACCATTTCTCACATTACTACCAAGCCCAAGAAAGTAAAGACTAAAACTCAACTTCTCCAAGAGAGAAAAGTTCCCTAAGTATAATGAGAAGAGACTGTGGGCTTCTTCTCCCTGAGTTGGTGGGAGTTTTAACGAAGCAGTAAGGGAGAGAGTAATGATCTTGTTTTCCATGGGACAAACTCCCATTGTGAAACAGCTGCTGCATGGAGAGGAGAGAGAGTGAGAGTGGGGAGAGAGAGGAGAGAGAGAGAGGAGAGAAGATGGGGAGAGAGGAGAGAGAGAGAGGGCAGAAGATGGGGAGAGAGAGAGACAGAGTGGGGAGAGAGAGGAGAAAGAGAGAGGAGGGAAGGTAAGGAGAGAGAGAGACAGAGTGGGGAGAGAGAGGAGAGAGAGTGAGAGTGTGGAGAGAGAGGAGAGAAGATGGGGAGAGAGGGGGAAGAGAAATGGAAGAGAGAAGGAAGAGAACGGGGAGAGAGAGAGAGAGAGAGAGACACAGAGTGGGGAGAGAGAGGAGAGAAGATGGGGAGAGAGAGAGACAGAGTGGGGAAAGAGAGAAGAGAGAGGAGAGAGAGAGAGGAGAGAAGATGGGGAGAGAGAGGGAAGAGAAATGGAAGAGAGAAGGAAGATAACGGGGAGAGAGAGGAGAGATCTTTGTGGGCTATACTCGGCCTTGTCTCAGGATGGTAAGTTGGTGGTTGAAGATATCCCTCTAGTGGTGTGGGGGCTATGCTTTGGCAAAGTGGGTGGGGTTACATCCTTCCTGTTTGGCCCTGTCCGGGGGTGTCATCGGATGGGGCCACAGTGTCTCCTGACCCCTTCTGTCTCAGCCTCCAGTATTTATGCTGCAGTAGTTTATGTGTCGGGGGGCTAGGGTCAGTTTGTTATATCTGGAGTACTTCTCCTGTCCTATCCGGTGTCCTGTGTGAATTTAAGTATGCTCTCTCTAATTCTCTCTTTCTCTCTTTCTTTCTCTCTCTCGGAGGACCTGAGCCCTAGGACCATGCCCCAGGACTACCTGACATGATGACTCCTTGCTGTCCCCAGTCCACCTGGCCGTGCTGCTGCTCCAGTTTCAACTGTTCTGCCTGTGATTATTATTATTTGACCATGCTGGTCATTTATGAACATTTGAACATCTTGGCCATGTTCTGTTATAATCTCCACCCGGCACAGCCAGAAGAGGACTGGCCACCCCACATAGCCTGGTTCCTCTCTAGGTTTCTTCCTAGGTTTTGGCCTTTCCAGGGAGTTTTTCCAAGCCACCGTGCTTCTACACCTGCATTGCTTGCTGTTTGGGTTTTTAATAAATAAATACCTTTGATTTGATTTGAGAGAGAGAGAGAGAGAGAGAGAGAGAGAGAGAGAGAGAGAGAGAGGGAGGAGAGAAGATGGGGAGAGAACAGGGAGCGAGAGGGGAGAGAACGGGAAGAGTGTGGGAAGAGAGAGGGGAGAGAGTGTGGGAAGAGAGAGGGGAGAGAGTGTGTGAAGAGAGAGGGGAGAGAGTGTGGGAAGAGAGAGGGGAGAGAGTGTGGGAAGAGAGAGGGGAGAGAGTGTGGGAAGAGAGAGGGAAGAGAGAGGAGAGAGAGAGGGGAGAGAGTGTAGGAATAGAGAGGGAAGAGAGAGGGGAGAGAGTGTGGGAAGAGAGAGGGAGAGAGTGTTGAAGAGAGAGAGGAGAGAGTGTTGAAGAGAGAGGGTAGAGAGTGTGGGAAGAGAGAGGGGAGAGAGTGTGGGAAGAGAGAGGGGAGAGAGTGTGGGAAGAGAGTGAAGGGAGAGAGCGGGAAGAGAGAGGGAAGAGAGAGGGGACAGAGAGGGGAGAGAGTGGGAAGAGAGAGGGGAGAGAGAGGGGAGAGAGTGTGGGAAGAGAGTGTGGGAAGAGAGAGGGAAGAGAGTATGGGAAGAGAGAGGGGAGAGAGTGTGGGGAGAGAGTGAAGGGAGAGAGAGGAGAGAGAGGGGACAGAGAGGGAGAGAGAGGGAAGAGAGAGGGAAGAGAGAGGGGACAGAGAGGGGAGGAGAGTGGGAAGAGAGAGGGGAGAGAGTGTGGGAAGAGAGGGGAGAGAGTGTGGGAAGAGAGAGGGAAGAGAGTGTGGGAAGAGAGTGTGGGAAGAGAGTGAAGGGAGAGAGAGGGGAGAGAGAGGGGAGAGAGAGGGGAGAGAGTGTGGGAAGAGAGAGGGGAGAGAGAGGGGAGAGAGAGTGTGAGAGAGGGGACACCACAGTGTGTGTCACCCATGGACACGGCCTCGCTCCACGCTAAGCCCCTGATTCAATTAGCCAGAAATTATGGCTAATAACGATCTTAGGTTTCCAAACAGGCCGTGTCAAATGCTGCATGCCAATATGGGCTTTAGGAGCACACACACACACTTGCATATACTTATTCACACGTGAATGAACACATACACATATACACACGTACACACACACAGCAAAGAGACAGAGGTCCCAGATTCCCTATAGTCTCAACACGGATGAGTTGCCAAGGAGACATGAGACATTGACCAATCACTGTGCAGGCTGGCAGGATCATCGTGTTATTCAAAGCAGGTGATTTACAAAGCCTTCTCTTCTCACACAGCTAACTTCCTCTATTGTGACATGTCTAACCAATCACATCTCCGTCATTTCCTCTCTCCAAGCAATGAAAATGAGGGAGAATGCAGTAAATTGGATGTCTGTGTTTGTACGTGAATCACACAAAATAACCGCGACTAAGTTTCGCCACTGTTGGGTTTTCATTGTTATCCGACCGAATTTAGGAGATTAAAATAAAAGCTCAGAATCATTACTCCGTATCATTTTAGTCGTAGGAGGGAGAGAGAAAGAAGAGGGAGACAGACAGAGGGCGAAAAAAAACAACAGAATACTCATTTTCATTCATTTGGCAAATTTGCATTCACTTGTCATTATAAGCCTTGGTTTGTGTGGTGGTTTGAAAGAGAGAGAATGAGAACGAGAGTGGGATTTTTTTTACGGACTGCCGAACCAAATTGTAATAGCTGTTGACAAAGGGGGGGGGGGGGGGGGGGGCACCATCCGCCCCCCAAAAATCTCCTGGAATTTGAGAGATCTTCTTCGACAACACAATAAAAGATCGGGGTGCTAAACTGATGAGGAAGCTGCGCAGGGGGAAGAGAAAAAGCTCTATAGGATCTTCTAATGAGGTGTTCATTTGCTGACATTGGTTTTTACTGTGGGGACTTCATTTAGGCTGTCATTAAGCCATTATCCAACGTAAAGAAGTCTGCCGTCCTGTAACAGCCCTGGTTGGTTCTGGAAGCCCTTTCTCACTCTATTAGTGGAAGCGTGCCGTGTTGGGCTGGCCCGATGCCTGTGTTTGGTTTGGCCCGCGTTCACACACATCTTTGGCAGGAGGGCTGTTGGATGGCTTACAGAGGGAGAGGGAAAGATGGAGAGAGAGGAAAGCGCGAGAGAGGAATGTAGAGAGAGACAGGAAGGGAGGGGAGAGAGCGGGAGAGGAGGAGATATGAATAGTGCGTAGTGTGTTGGCTGCTGGATCTGTGAGTGAGGGGTCCATTGAATTTTAAAAAAGTGATTGAGGTATAAAAAAATCTCTGTCATTCTTATTTCCTCTCAGATTATTAAATATTTTCATCATTTAATAATTGTTCAATAATTAGTTTTTAAATATTGAAATTATAAATATGGGCAGGAATGCCCTAAATCTGAAATGAAATAGAATATATTTTATAATACTTTCCTAAACTCTGAGGGGGAACTAAATATTATGGAACCTCAATGTAATAATTTAGCATCTTTTTATATATTATTTCAAGTATATGATTGTGAGTGTGTGTTCTTTGTGTGTGCGTGCGTGTGTGTGTGTGCGTGTGTGTGTTCTTTGTGTGCGTGTGCGTGTGTGTGTGTGTAATAAATATAATATTTTGAAAGCCGCCAGAAGAGCACATCAAACACATGTAATTGTCAGACATAATTCCTGTCTGTCCAGATAGAGTGGATTAATCAAGGTTTTGGGATACAGGGACAAGTTTACGTGTGTGTGTGTGTGTGTGTGTGTGTGTGTGTGTGTGTGTGTGTGTGTGTGCGTGCCAATGCATTTTGTCTGTGAGTGTTTGTGTAAATTAAACCTATAGTTGCTGACAAATGTAAACTCTCTTTCACAAACACGCACACACACACACACACACACACACACACACACACACACACACACACACACACACACACACACACACACACACACACACACACACACACACACACACACACACACACACACACAATTCAGATCTGGGTTTGCGACAGTGTAGCCTATGTCTGGTTTCCTCCTCAGAGACTGCTGGTGGGCAGGAAACAGAGGCAGAAGGTAAATGAGGACTGTATGCATTCTGTTAAAAAGCATTCCAAATGGCAATCATTCCCTACGTAGTACAGTACTATGGCCCCTGGTCAAAAGTAGTGCTCTATATAGGAAACAGGGTGCCATTTGGGACACATAAAAAGACTCCGCTCCAGCCCTGCATCCTGCTATGATTAATACCATTGTATAGCTCTGCTCTGTTCTGTTCTAACCAGGGAGGCAAGAGGTGGGTGGGTGGGTGTCTGGAGAAAGGAGAAGGGGACGTAGCTGCCTGCCTGCCGCACTGCATTGTGGGAGCTCCCCTGCTGTTGGTCCCTGGAGTGTTGTGATGTGCGCTCTTCAAAAAGCCTCATGTCAGCGCCGCTGCCTCATTTAAAGGCAGACTCCCCCCCATTTGCATCTCCCCACATCTAACAGGAGCAGCCATATGTCGTCAAGACAAACAAAAAAAACACAAGACAATGGTGACAAATAAATTGGCACATTACCCTTCCCCCATCCCATTTTCATTTTCTCCAGCCTGTCAACAAAAAAATAAACATCTGAAGAAGAAGGGAGAAGAAGGGGAAAAGGAAAGAAGGAGAACGAGATGGGGCGGGGGTGGCGGGGTGAGAATGACCTGTAGGCAGCCAGTTCCATCCCTCTATCCAAACAAAACAAACAAGCCAAAAAGCAGGAGACCGGTCCGCGTTGACGGGGACTGCTCAGGCATGATGATGTGAGGAGAGCAGCGTTCAGTAAGGATGGCATTTATCTGGAGAAGGAAGCATGTAGAACTGAAACCGGTTGACACCATTCACAGAACACATCCAGG
>NC_143040.1:41289249-41316749 GCF_057628025.1 Oncorhynchus mykiss
GCCTCTGTCACATCATATGGCTCCTCTCAGGCTGAATGCCTTTTAAAGGGTCCTCTGAGTATTTACCATGAGGCTGAGGTAATTGGCATTGTACACAGCACACACACACACACACGTGTGTTTTACAATCCTTGTGGGGATCAAACAATTGATTCTGATTCAAAATCCTATTTTAAATCCTAAACCTTAACCTAACAAAACCGTAACTCTAAAACTAAACAAATCCCTAATTCTAAGCCTAACTATAATTGTAACCCTAACCCTAAACGGCAGGTAGCCTAGTGGTTAGAGTGTCGGGCCAGTAACCGAAAGGTTGCTAGATCAAATCCCAGAGCTGACAAGTTAAACATCTGTTGTTCTGCCCCTGAACAAGGCAGTTGACCCACTGTTTCCCAGTAGGCTGACATTGTAAATATGAACTTGTTCTTAACTGACTTGCCTGGATAAATAAAAAACCTTTATGCGGACTGGTGAAATATCCTCACTTGTCTGAGTTTTCTGTTTTACTATCCTTGTGAGCACTTCTGGTCCCCACAAGGAAAGTAAAACCAAACCAAACACACACAACCAGTCCTGAAGCGTATGTCTATACAGCGTAATTAAGCAAGGCAGCAGTTTGAGCTGAGCAGAGGCAAGTGATGAGGGTTTTACAAGCTGCTAACCACAAAACGATGGTGGAGTTTCGCTAAGCATTAAAAAGCACTTTAGGCTTCCCGCTATACATACAGAAAGCAGTAAAAAGCTGCCAGAGTATATAAGGCTGCTCTGACTGCTGTCACTTTTCTACTAGTGAGGCCAGTTTTTATTTCATTTCACCTTTATTTAACCAGGTAGGCTAGTTGAGAACAAGTTCTCATTTACAACTGCGACCTGGCCAAGATAAAGCAAAGCAGTTTGACACATACAACAAATGAGGTAAGATAAGAGAGGTAAGGCAATACATAGGCCATGGTGGCAAAGTAATTACAATATAGCAATTAAACACTGGAATGGTAGGATGTGCAGAAGATGCAAGTTGAGATACTGGGGTGCAAAGGAGCAAGATAAATAAATAACAGTACGGGGATGAGGTAGATTGGATGGGCTATTTACAGATTTTTTAAACTTAATTTTTTAACCTTTATTTAACTAGCCAAGTCAGTTAATAAGAACAAATTTGTATTTTCAATGACTGCCTAGGAACAGTGGGTTAACTGCCTGTTCAGGGGCAGAACGACAGATTGTCAGCTCGGGGTTTTGAACTTGCAACCTTCCGGTTACTAGTCCACCGCTCTAACCACTAGGCTACCCTGCCGCCAGGTGCAGGGATCTGTGAGTACAGCTGGCGAGGGAATTACACAGTAAGGCTGCATCCAAAATGGTACCCGATTCCCTACATTGGGAATAGGGTACCATTTTGGATTAAATCTAAGTCAGATATGAGAGAAGGGTATAGTTTGGGGACGATGTGCTTAGAGATAGCACAGTCTCATCTAAAAACTGCACTAAACCAGTGGCGATTTTAGCATGTAAATCTTGGTGGGACAACAACAAAAAATGTGGGATGCATGAAAGTAAGCAAGCACACACCGGCCACGAACGATGTATTTACATTACCGCGTTGGTGAAAATAGACCAAATTATTAGGGTGAGGCACATGGGCTACTAACATCTTACTACACAACATACACCTAGTATTACTTTCTTAGCTACAGTACACATATCTCCCTGGCATATTACATCATTTAATGGAGCAGCATACAAGACATTTTTGGACTCACCTTGTGTCATCAAACTTTGTCATCAAAGTCTGGCATTCTCTGGATTTATGGTAGGAACTCTGAAAAAAAACACAGCCACTCCATTGAATAGCAGGCTAATGTTAGTGGTTGCTTTGCAATGCTTGGAGGATTCCTTCCAAACGACTCATTCCTTCCAAAGCTAGTATACATATAATGTGATTTGACGTAATTGTATCTGTGGCCAATGACCTTGAGCCTTCTTGGAAGGACACTTGTAATATAACTCTTTGGCAGGACCCAAAGGGCAGACATTTTGGATGTCTACCCTTACTAAGGACTTAAACTTGGCGATGACGTACTGTTCCCATGAGTGACAGAGCACTGAGCCAATCACGGCGCAATGTTCCTATTTTCTGCTGACTCGCCCCACCACCACAGAAAGCACTGAGCTAGGCTGAAACACCTGCATATTGGAGCTGCCTTACTCAAGTGAACAAAAAATAGACTGTGTGTATGCAGCTTTATTAACTGAATGATACACATATTTATATTTTTGCAAAAAATGTGGGCTCAAAGCAGGTGAATGACGGGCCCCGGGCCCTTAAACAGGCCCTGAAAGACGGGTCACCACTGAGCTAAACACAGCTAATTAGCTGCATTTGAAGTCGGAAGTTTAAATACACTTTAGCCAAATACATTTAAACTCAGTTTTTCACAATTCCTGACATTTAATCCTAGTAAAAATAGAGAGAATGATTTATTTCAGCTTTTATTTCTTTCATCACATTCCCAGTGGGTCAGAAGTTACATACACTCAATTAGTATTTGGTACTATTGTCTTTAAATTGTTTAACTTGGGTCAAACGTTTCGGGAAGCCTTCCACAAGCTTCCCACAATAAGTTGGGTGAATTTTGGCCCATTCCTCCTGACAGAGCTGGTGTAACTGAGTCAGGTTTGTAGGCCTCCTTGCTCGCACATGCTTTTTCAGTTCTGCCCACAAAACTTTCTATTGGATTGAGGGCCACATCATTTTCCTCCCTCATGATGCCATCTATTTTGTGAAGTACACCAGTCCCTCCTGCAGCAAAGCACCCCCACAACATGATGCTGCCACCCCCGTGCTTCACGATTGGGATGGTGTTCTTTAGCTTGCAAGCCTGCCCCCTTTTCCCTCCAAACATAACAATAGTCATTATGGCCATACAGTTTTATTTTTGTTTCATCAGACCTCAGAACTTTTGTACCCGTTTCTTCCAGCATCTTCACAAGGTCCTTTGCTGTTGTTCTGGGATTGATTTGCACTTTTCGTACGTTCATCTCTAGGAGACAGAATGCGTCTCCTTCCTGAGTGGTATGACGGCTGCGGGGTCCCATGGTGTTTATACTTGTACAGATGAACGTGGTACCTTCAGGCGTTTGGAAATTGCTCCCAAAGATCAACCAGACATGTGGAGGTCTACAATTTTTTTTCTGAGGTCATGGCTGAGGTCTTGGCTGATATCTTTTGATTTTTCCATGATGTCAAGCAAAGAGGCACTGAGTTTGAAGGTAGGCCTTGAAATACATCCACAGATAGGGCTCCAATTGACTCAAATGATGTCAATTAGCCTATCAGAAGCTTCTAAAGCCATGACATCCTTTTCTGGAATTTTCCAAGCTGTTTAAAGGCACAGTCAACTTAGTGTATGTAAACTTCTGACCCACTGGAATTGTGATACAGTAAATTGTAAGTGAAATAATCTGTCTGTAAACAATTGTTGGAAAAATGACTTGTGTCATGCACAAAGTACATGTCCTAACCAATTTGACAAAACTATAGATTGTTAATTAACAAGACATTTGTGGTGTGGTTGAAAAACAAGTTTTAATGACTCCAACCTAAGTGTATGTAAACTTCCGACTTCAACTGTACATATCCATCTGCTGCCGTTCACTAATCTCAAATTGACCATGGCGGTGTCCCAAAAGTCACCCTATTCCCTATGAATTGCAATACTTTTGATCAGAAAGCATATGCCAATGTCAATGAGGAAGTGTCACTTGAAGGTCCACATAACAGTGGTGACTTTGCAGGTTTGGTCTTGTAAGGCACATCTGGGCTGGATGAAACTGGCTTTTGGTGTGCTCCCTCTTCTTAAAGGGATGTTTCCTTGTTTTTACACTTACTTTGGCTTTAGTATATTACTCCTGTCCCAGAATGGAACATCCCTTTAAAAGCATGACCAGTACAAAAACAAACAAGAGGTGAAAAACAGGCTTGCTTCACAGAGCCAGAATTTTAGCGTAAAGCCAGTAACTGTCACTGATATCATCTAAACAAACGACTCAGATAATCCTACTGGTAGTGAGTCAGTCTTGTGCTGCTAGCAGGGGATGAGAATCTCTGTTGGGGAGATGACTTTGGCAACTCTTTCTGTGACAGTTACAGGATGCATTTGAGTCCTTGTTTATTTAATCAACAGAAACTGAATTATACGGATTATGTCCACCTGAGGCTCCGGATGCCTATTTACCCCAACAGAACAGGACGCAATGCTCTCTATAGTCACAGCTTCAGCAGTACAATTGAATAGGTTTTACATTTTCAATAGTCTAACACACTGATGAATCATGAATTCAATTAATTATTTTGCCATTGAAGATCAAGGTGAATGTTTGTATGTGCAGGATCTGAATATGTTGGTCATTTTTGGTCAGTTCCTCAGAGGCAAAAAATGCAAAAGAGGTCCCAGAATGCTGGGCATTGATGCTACTTTAAAATTGCACATAAAACCAGTATTTTACCTTAAGACTGTCTGGGCTTTTAACATTTAATTGTATATCTTTAAGGCAAAACAAAATAAAACATCTCCAAGGAAATGCAGTCTTGGTTCTTCGCCATGGTGTCTGTGTCTGAGCAGAGAGAGATAACAATAGCCAACATCATCGTTCTCATCCAGCCAGCTGAGCTTGTTGTGTTTCTGTTCTCTTAATCTTTCCAGCGTTGCCACGGCAAAGTTCCACCGCCACCGATGCTGTCGTCATGGCAATGCCTCATCATCATCAGCCTCCTCTCCTCCCACACCCCCTATGTCCGAGTTATCCGGCCGGGTGATTTGTTTGCAATTAAAACGCAGTGCTCAGAGTGGCCTACAATATATAGATGAACAAGAGGCTGTGCCCTCATTTGACCGCGGTGCACAGTTCCTCCGAGGCATTTGGCTGCTCATTAACTGCTATTGCACCACTGCCTGCATCAGACTATATCATGCGTCATCAGACCAGACTTGGCATTCAAGTGCTAAAATGGAGGTGGGAGGTGAAGGAGCTTGCCAGGA
This sequence comes from Oncorhynchus mykiss, assembly GCF_057628025.1. Classification (NCBI taxonomy): domain Eukaryota; kingdom Metazoa; phylum Chordata; class Actinopteri; order Salmoniformes; family Salmonidae; genus Oncorhynchus; species Oncorhynchus mykiss. The sequence goes on from NC_143040.1 coordinate 41,294,289, forward strand.
AATAAAATAGAGGTTCAGTGATGAGTCGTAGTCTCCAATGGCGGCTGGTTTGGTGTCTGGTCTGGCTCCTATAAACAGTTGTTTTCATCTATTGAAAGCAGAGACTCCATGCAGGGGGTAATGGACTGGCCACTGCGCTACAGAATGGACATTGCTAGTGAGGTTATAGGAGATGCAAAAGGACCGTTGCCCACAAATGACCCACAGCACATCAACAGTATAAAGTCATGTGTGTCATACATGTACAGGTTATAACCCTCTTCACATGACATAGTTCAAAACGTTTGAATATCTGCTGTGTCGTACCATGGTAGTAAAAGCATCACAATGAACAGGGTCTATGTGATGGGCTTCCATCAAATAGATCTAGAGAGTATACTGGATAGGGAATGTGTAACGCTATACACAGTAGCTCCAGATATTATGTGTAACATTTAACATATCAATCACCGTCATGCACACAAGGGCGCATTCACTACGATCCCAAAGAGAGCCCTAGGAAAATCAGTTTCTTGTAGTGGAAAACATCAGAAAGATTCCTTAGAATGAAGCATAAAGGGCATACTTCCCGGATGTACATAAGATGACATTCATGACGTGAATTTGACAATTTCCATAGAGGGGGTTATAACAGCTAAGAAACCCAAAATTCAACCAATCGTGATATTTTAAAACTAATAAAATATTAACACTAAGTGTCCTCAAAAGAAACTTAACAATCTCACTTATCGTTCTAGTAAATATGATACACAGACTTTCTATTGTCTCCTGTGGCCTTAAAGGGATATTTCAACTTCATATTCATCATCTCCAACCTCAACATACACTATGTATACAAAACTATGTGGACACTCCTATTTCAGCCACACCCGTTGCTGACAGGTGTATAAAATCGAGCACACACCCATGCAATCTCCACAGACAAACATTGGCAGTAGAATGGCCTTACTGAAGAGCTCAATGACTTTTAACGTGGCACCGTCATAGGATGCCACATTTCCAACAAGTCCGGTCGTAAAATTTCTGCCCTGCTAGAGCTGCCCCGGTCAACTGTAAGGGCTGTTATTGTGAAGTGGAAATGTTTAGGAGCAACAACGGGTCAGCCACGAAGTGGTAGGCCACACAAGTTCATAGAATGGGACCGCCGAGTGCTGAAACGTGAGGCTAAAAATCATCTGTCTTCGGTTGCAACAAACTGCCTCTGGAAGCAACATCAGCGCAAGAACTGTTAGTCGGGAGCTTCATGAAATGGGTTTCCATGGCTGAGCAGCCGCACACAAGCTTAAGATCACCATGCAAGAATGGCAAGCGTCGGCTGGAGTGGTGTAAAGCGTGCCGCCTTTGTACTCTGGAGCAGTGGAAACGCCTTCTCTGGAATGATGGATCACGTTTCACCATGTGGCAGTCCAACGGACAAATCGGGATTTGGCTGATGCCAGGAGAAAGCTTTCTGCCCGAATGCATAGTGCCAACTGTAAAGTTTAATGGAGGAGGAATCTTTTCTACTATAAAACCTAGAAACGTGCCATTTCCACATACACTACACTACAAAAGTATGTGAACACCTGCTTGTCAAACGTTTCATTCCAAAAACAAAAGCATTTATATGGAGTTGGTCTCCCCTTCGCTGCTATAACAGCCTTCACTCTTCTGGGTGTTAAATGTTGGAACATTGCTGTGGGGACTTCCATGTCTTCCATTCAGCCTCAAGAACATTAGTGAGGTCGGGCACTGATGTTGAGCGATTAGGCCTGGCTCACAGTCAGCGTTCTAATTCATCCTAAAGGTGGGGTTGGTGTCAGGGCTATGTGCAGGCCAGTCAAATTCTTCCACATTGATCTCAACAAACCATTTCTGTATGGATTTCGCTTTGTGCATGGCGGCATTGTCATGCTGAAACAGGAATGGGCCTTCCCCAAACTGTTGCTACAAAGTTGGAAGCACAGAATCGTCTAGAATGTCATTGTATGCTGTAACGTTAACAGCATATTGTACGTGCTTCAGCACTTGGCGGTACCGTTCTGTGAACTTCACGGCTGAGCCATTGTTGCTCTTAGACATTTCCACTTCACAACAACAGCACTTACAGTTGACCGGGGCATCTCTAGCAGGGCAGACATTTGACAAACTGACTTGTTGGAAAGGTGGCATCTTATGATGGGGCCACATTGAAAGTCACTGAGCTCTTCAGAAAGGCCATTCTACTGCCAGTGTTTGTCTATGGAGATTGCATGGCGTTGTATTCGATTTTATACACCTGTCAGCAACGAGTGTGGCTGAAATAGCCGAATCCACTAATTTAAAGGGGTGTCCACATACTTGTGTATATAGTGTATCTTGATGTTGAGGTGATGCTGGAGATTATGAAGCTGAATTTATTTTACATTTCCCTTTAACGCAAATCCTTTTTAAAGTCATGAAAGTTTCAAGGTGGAACTTTTAGATATGTTTTAAAGTATTGATAACTTCTCCAAAAATAGCAAAGAGAACGCAGCATTGTTCTTCTCAGAGTAAAACACTTTGTCTGCCGAGAGAGTAGAGAGAACATGGGCATAAATTCTATTTCAGACATGCTGTCCAGAAAGTGGTAAATAGAGGTCACTCACTCTTAAAGGGGCAATTCAAACAACAAAGCGACTCCCCACCACTTTTTGCCGAGGTTCTGATAGGGTAAGACAGTCGAACTAAGCTCATGAGGCATTTATAAGTTATATTTTCAAGATTCAATGCCTGTATATCATTAATATAAAAGTGCATTAATTTGATGTAAAAATGGATGTACCAATCCCTGATTTCCCCTTTAAAGATTCAGTTTGAGCTTTTCAAGCCAGGCAGCATTTTCTCCTCAACACCCAGATCCACTGTTGGATTGCTTTGATAATATGATACGAGCCAGCTAATAATCACACGGTTTCTCTCGTTAAGACATGTTGGCAAACAGTGATGTAGGCTACTCTGTCCTAGTGCCAGGATTTCTGTGGTTTTGGTTGGAGGCCCAAACTTCCACAAAATATATTTTTTCCTTTTAAATCCCAAAACTGTACTCTCAAATTTGTCAATACTATCTCAGATAATGTCTAAATTGTGTTTGTAGAGAACTACATTTGTTAGCTGAAACTACATGAGGCATTTCCATGAGAAATAACATGCTTATAAATGACAGACACATCTGGAGTGTGTAGAGTCAGACACGCCTGTGACAGCCTGGTCCCCAAGGGGTAGAAGTGTGAAAACCAGAAATGTCAGACAGTTCTACCCAACCTCCCTCTTCCTTCCTACTCTCTGACAGTAACACATAGAGCCATGTAGAACTGCTGATATGAATCGTCAAGAACAAGCGAAGGCTAATTTTGAGAAATGTTGAAATTGATTTCTATGGTAATACAGTGCAATAATGATTTACATAAACAGCACACAGAATGTTTCACATGACTAAGCTATCTTCTCACGAGGACAACAAAGGAATCAGGTTAATTGATCTTTGTTCATTCCACCAGAAACAATTTAAAAAAAACGTGTGCTGAAAATTTAAGAGACACAAGTCTTCAGAGTCTAATTTAGTATCTGTAGCCTACAGGGAGTAGCCTAGCACTTCAGCGGCACAGACAGGCAGACGTGTTCGGTGCTTGGAGCCTACGGCACTGCCCGAGGGCGCTGATTCTCCAGTTGGGAGCAACTAGTAGGCAAATTTGTATCATTTTCTATATTTACTTGATGAAGCTCATTCCAGTGCCTCTGTGCTGAGTTTCAGCTTTATGTTCTCTTCTACATCCTTGCATTATTCACTGTCTCAGCCTCTGCCCCCTTTTGATTTCCTGTTCTCCATCTGTGAAAACCCCCTGACGCATCAACCTCAGTCGGCTAAATAAGTAATCAGGATTGCATGCAGCCATGCTCAAATCATGGCCCTTCACTCAGATACAGTGCCTTGCGAAAGTATTCGGCCCCGTTGAACTTTGCGACCTTTTGCCACATTTCAGGCTTCAAACATAAAGATATAAAACTGTATTTTTTTGTGAAGAATCAACAACAAGTGGGACACAATCATGAAGTGGAACGACATTTATTGGATATTCTTCACAAAAAAATACAGTTTTATATCTTTATGTTTGAAGCCTGAAATGTGGCAAAAGGTCGCAAAGTTCAAGGGGGCCGAATACTTTCGCAAGGCACTGTATATAGTGCTCAAATCACGGCCCTTCACTCTGATATATAGTGCTCAAATCACGGCCCTTCACTCAGATATACACAGTATATAGGCATATAAGGTCTATCACTCTATACACTGTCATAACTATTGTCTAGGGCTTTAATTAATGTATTTATTGTTTTCACGTTTTGACTTCTGAAATTATAATGACAATGGGATTTGAGAAATTACTCCAATAAATTGTAAATATCCCAAAAGTTCAGTTCTGTGGTTGCCATAGCGCCGCCTAGGCAAAGAGCTCTGTAAAAACTCTGTAAAAATTATTTTGAATGTTTTTTTTATTTTGACTGCTCTGGGGCTTGATCACTTGGTCACCAGTAGGTACCCACCCACCTGCTACATGTTCGAGAATAGAGGACCAGTACCTACTGGAGCTGGTCGTACGGAGGAACTGATCGTCGGAGAAGCAGATGTGGTGAACTGATGAAGCGCTCCATGGCCTGTTTGTCAGACTGTCTTTGTTTCTCTTTGGCTGTACCATCTAGGCCTCCTCCACTGAAGCTACAAGGTCTTTCCAATCCAAGCTGCCTCTGCTCCCAGCCTTTCATCCAAAGCCAAATAGAGACATTCAATCTCCGTTTCTACCATGTCAATTAAAATGTGTTTGTTTGAGTTCCTTTTTATTCACTTTGCAATAATGAAAAGCACTGTACAAGTTAAATGAATTATTATTAATTATTAAAAAACAAACTACTGTACTTCACTTGTAAATGTACCTTTTTGTTCAAAGACACTTACAGCCCACGCGTTGCTACACAACATGGGGCCCCTGGCTGTACAAATAGGAGGCTCTGTATGTGTAGTGTGGAGAGCCAATGTCCAGGAGTCTCTACAGCTGCAGAAAACAGCTGCCTGGAGCAGGGTTGGACTGAACATAGGCAAAGGGCATGGGGGTGGTGGGAGAGGACATGAGGGGCTTGATTGTTGTCTTGCTTCCTCTCTCCTCAGCGTGTCTTCCGTTTTCTCTCTTTCTCTCTTCCCCGACAAAGAGAATCCTGTCTTCTTGAGAAAAGGGTCAGCGATTGAGCACTTACTTCCACGGCATGTGGACACAACTGCTCCCTCTGTGGCAGTGTGAAGTCACCAGGAAGGTCAGCACCACTAAACCAGAACATCCACAGACACTGGTGTTGTCTTACAGCTAGAAACACCACGGACAAATGTAGATACTCTTCATTGACAGACATGTGTTTCCCTCACCAGGATCCAGGAACTGTGAGCATTTTCATTACAATTACAACATTGATTCTTTCAATACACAACAGTCGGATGCATTGCACCATCGCACTTTAACACACGCTCATTGTCCCGTTCTTGTTGTTCTGTATATAAAATGTAACATAATATAGTTCTACCAATGTACTGTACTGTAGATTTCATTGAATCCAAAAAGAGAGGTGAACTGAATGTGAGAAATCTCCTGTAGGCTGGCTTGTTAAAATTAATGCTTGCATGGTTGAGTCAGATGTCTGTTGTTCCCCATTTCCTTTTGGCTTGCAGAATCTCCTGTTGAGATCGATTTGAATAAAATTATGCCTTTTACACATCAATGAGCTGTATTGTTGACAACATATCAGGCAGCCAGGACTACGTGATTCAGACCAAAAGATTAGAAGGTAGATCAGCTTTAATATTGCAGATAGATTGTAGCGTCCATCAATGTGATTGTCTGCATCATTTCCAATCCCCCATATATATATTTTTGTAAATATACACTACTGTTCAAAAGTTTGGGGTTACTTAGAAATGTCCTTGTTTTGGAAAGAAAAGCAAATTTTTTGTCCATTAAATTAGCATCAAATTGATCAGAAATACAGTGTAGACATTGTTAATGTTGTAAATGACTACTGTAGCTGGAAACGGCAGATTTGTAATGGAATATCTACATAGGCGTACAGAGGCCCATTATCAGCAACCATCACTCCTGTGTTCCAATGACACATTGTATTAGCTAATCCAAGTTTATAATTTTAAAAGGCTAATTGATCATTAGAAAACCCTTTTGCAATTATGTTAGCACAGCTGAAAACTGTTGTCCTGATTAAAGAAGCAATAAAACTGGCCTTCTTTAGACTAGTTGAGTATCTGGAGCGTCAGCATTTGTGGGTTCGAATACAGGCTCAAAATGGACAGAAACAAAGACCTTTCTTCTGAAACTCATCAGTCTATTCTTGTTCTGAGAAATGAAGGCTATTCCATGTGAGAAATTGCCAAGATCTTGTACAACGTTCCCTTCACAGAACAGCGCAAACTGGCCCTAACCAGAATAGAAAGAGGAGTGGGAGGCCCCGATGCACAACTGAGCAAGAGGACAAGTACATTAGATTGTCTAGTTTGAGAAACAGATGCCTCACAAGTCCTCAATTGGCAGCTTCAATAAATAGTACCCACAAAACACCAGTCTCAACGTCAACAGTGAAGAGGCGACTCCGGGATGCTGGCCTTCAAGGCAGAGTTCCTCTGTCCAGTGTCTGTGCTATTTTGCCCATCTTAATCTTTTCTTTTCATTGGCCAGTCTGAGATACAGCTTTTTCTTTGCAACTCTGTGTAGAAGGCCAGCATCCCATCCCTCTTCACTGTTGATACAGCGATACGCCATCTGCAGTGATATACCATCCCATTTAATTTGTTTTTCAACAGGACAATGACCCAAAACACACCTCCAGACTGTGTCAGGTTTATTTTTATCAAGAAGGAGTGATGAGTGCTGCATCAGATGACCTGGCCTCCACAATCACCCAACCTCAACCCATTGAGATGGTTTGGGATGAGTTGGACCGCAGTGTGAAAGAAAAGCAGCCAACAAGTGCTCAGCATATGTGGGAACTCCTTCAAGACTGTTGGAAAAACATTCCTCATTAAGCTGGTTGAGGGAATGCAAAGAGTGTGCAAAGCTCTCATGAAGGCAATGTGTGGCTACTTTGAAGAATCTCAAATATATATATATATTTTTTTTGTTAAACACTTTTCTGGTTACTACATGATTCCATGTGTTCTTTCATAGGTTTGATGTCTTCACTATTATTCCACAATGTAGAAAATATTTTTTAAAAATACAGAAAACCCTTGAATGAGTAGGTGTGTCCCAAATGTTGACTGATACTGTATATATTTGAAAAATATATTTTCCTTTAAACTGTCCCCTAATATGGAGTAAACTAATGGATAACAAAACTTAGTATGTATAAGCAGGAAGTAGAAGCCTATATCATTTTCACGGACACAGAATATTTTACATTAGTTATCTTTTGTTCGTTTTAAGTCCCATCCTTCAGCTCCACTCAACCCTCCCATCTATCTCTTTTAACATCAATTTTTTTATTTCTACTTGCCATATATTTTTCAACTGTACTGTGATGTTTCACAAAAGTTCAGAAGCTTTCTATTCTCATCGTTTCTACAGATTGTAAATTAAATTAAAAAATTTTTGCTAAAAGTATTTTTTATATTATTGCTCGATTGACTGAGACATTTCAAGCCACCCAGCAGTGCTATCTGCAGAGTTAGCTGCAGGTAAATGTTGCAATTCTTCACCCATTCCTGGACCTGTGACCAAAAACAAGCTACATGTGGACAGTACCCAAACAAATGATCTAATGATTCTGTCACTTCGTAGCAAAACCTGCAGAGCTGCTATGGTTGTATCCCTCACATATATAACATTCTATTGGTTGAAATCATTTTGTATAATAATTGAAATAAAATGTTATATGTTTTGAATCCGGTGTTTTGTGTATCAGTTCATAAACCATGTGCCAGGACTATGTTTGTACTCAACTCCGCCTAACAATCTGACATATCTCCATATTTCAGGCCAGTTATCAAGGCTAAGCTCTGAGGGCTATAGCACAGATAGGACAAGGAGCCAGATGTTTCAACGGATGTATAAATCTGAAACATCTGCTTGGCATTTCCACTCACCACCAAATATGGTAAGACTGCTAAACAAGGCTGCTAAATAGCTAATCAAATGGCTACCCGGACTACCTGCATTGACTCTTTTTTGCACTGACTCTCTTGCACACATACAGACTCACAGTATGCGGTGAGGTAGTCTAGCTGCTGCTAGTCACTTTACCCCTAACTATATGTAGTGTACAGCTACCTCAATTACCTTGTAGCCCTGCACATCGACTCGATACTGGTACTCCCGGTATATAATAATGTTATTTTCTACTCCCTATATCTAGCCGTGTCATTATTTATATATTTGTTATCTTATCTCTAACTCTGCATTGTTAGAAAAGGACCCATAAGAAAGCATTTCACTTTTAGTCTACACCTGTTGTCTATGCATGTGACAAATAAAATTGGATTTGATTGAAAAGGAAGGCCAGTGGCTGGCAGTAGGAGAAGATGGAGAGTTATGGATTTTGGCCGACATACTACACATTTTCTCATCGGCGAAACATTTGCTCTCAATACAGTTTGGTTTCCAAAACTATAATCTGTTACGAACAGAGTAGGCTTAAGTTTTGTAGACTTTACCCTTTGTCAAAGTTTCCAATTTTTTTTGTTGTTTAGGAGTTCAAAGGCGAATGAACTTATTGCACACGCGCACTTCACAGAGTAGGAGTTCCCTTACCTTCTTACCCCTTTTTGCCCAATTTTCATGATATCCAATTGATAGTTACAGTCTTGTCCCATCGCTGCAACTCCCGTATGGACGTGGGAGAGGCGAAGATAGAGATCCATGCGTCCTCCGAAACACGATCCCGCCAAGCCACACTGCTTCTTGACACACTGCTCGCTTAACCCAGAAGCCACCAATGTGCCACCTGACGACCAGCTGGCGACCAAAGTCAGCGTGCATGCGCCCGGCCCGCCACAAGGAGTCACTAGAGCACGATGGGACAACGACATCCCAACCAGGAAGTCTTTGTCCCATCGGGCCAATTGTGCGCCACCTCATGGGTCTACTGGTCACGACACAGCCCGGGATCGAACCTGGATCTGTAGTGATGCCTTCGACCGCTGCGCTTAATCTGCTCGCATTGGAAATGACAGGCCGGGGTCTATCTTCGGTTATCAATAAAAAATATTTGCCTACAGTATCGATAGGTGTGCTCAGGATTCTTAAACCTATCCATCCATCAAACACTGTCTCAGGTGGGAAAAGGAGAGGGGGTGATGTTCTGTTCCCTGATATACAGGGATCTAACAGCTGCCAGACACACACACAAACACCTCATAATGAAGCTCAGACTGGGAGAGAAAACATTCTGTAAAGTAATGAGCTCATTGGAATGCAGTTTTCTAGCAAGGGCGTATAGAGTTGCATGTGTCATTGACCGGCGAGCTTGATGTGACTGACTAGAACAGACTTCACGCCGAGCCTGATTTGGCTGACTAGAACAGAATTCACGCCAAGCCTGCCAGCCATGCGGTTCTGGATCCAGTCCAGTAACTATGGCCCTCCTGCTGGGTTTATCCCCATTAAAATTCAGTAGGGCCTAATAACAAGGCTCCTATACACCAATCAAATAGGGATGTGTCCAAAATGGCACCCTAATCCCTATGTTGTGCACTGCTTTTGACTAGGGCCCATAGGGAACAGGCCAAAAGTAGTGCACTATGTAGGGAACAGCGTGCCATATGGAACCCAACACAGGATTCTACCTAATGAAGCCCATCACCTTAAGGAAACTAAAGCTGTTGTTTGTGTCCAAACAGACTACTCAGGATCTAAATCATTCATAATCTCATTAGTATATTATTTTAACTAACTGGCTCACGGAGTTGACGTTGACTGGGGCAGGCAGGGGGATAGATAAGAGAAATACAGGGTTTCTGTCCCAAATTACACCCTATCCCCTATGTAGTGCACTGCTTTTGACCAGGGCCCATAGGGCTCTGCTTAAAAGCAGTGCATTATATAGGGCATAGGGTGCCACTTGGGACTCAAGCATGAAGTCCTTCCACATGATTAATTAAAGGAAAAAGCTCATTTGATATGCAGATTTAATTGCCATTTTGCGAGTCATCAGGGAGGGATCCTTTAGAATGACAACTTAGAAATGTAACGCTGTATACGATTAAAGAAAGATTCAAAATACAAACTTCCACATCTGATGGTCTCCATCAACGTAATCTGAATGCAACTTCAACGTTGACAGCATTCTTTTCAGACACATAGGCTCAAACAATTATCAGCAAGATTGTAAAAGCCGTGATCAATATGACCTATAGGTTTAACTGAGCCAGTAGAGTAGGGGCTTGTTGTGTGGTCCACTCTGCTCAGAGGCAGCAGCAGCGGACTTAAGAGTTTTCAGATGAGGCACTCATTCAATCATGGAACCCAAATGAAATGTTAGAAATATGAACGTTTAGTAATGCTTGAGAAGCAGTTGTACTGCTTTACCACAACACACACAGACACACAGAGACAAGTAGCGTCTTCATCTTGAAAGACGATAAACATTTGTAGACACTACTAAGGGTTTTCCAAGTCATCATTACAACATTTTCAGACTAAACACCCTCTGCTCTACGGTCTAACCTCTCTATCCCACCACAAGTATGAATCCTTAATGTTCTGCATGGATTTATCCTTCCTTTAACACCTCAACGCTCACAGCGGAATCCTCCCTGAGGTTCAAATGGAAAGCCCTCCCAAACATACAGCCTCTTTCATATCCACAGATGGAAGTTCCTGTGGGGTAAAAAAAAAAAGAAAGTTGTTTTAAGTGCAATTCTAACTACAGTATCTCCTCATAAGGATGTCAGTGGCTGTGTCCCAAATGGCACTCTTTTACCTAAATAGTGCACTACTTTTGACCAGGGCCCTATGGTGAAAAGTAGTGCACTGTGTAGGGAATAAGGTGCCTATGGTTCATGTCAGGGTTAGAAAACTCCATGTTTGGACTGCCAGCACACATCTAAATCATGTCAGACCTCTCTCTGGAGTCCAAAGTGTGTCTCAGCTGAAAAGCTCCAAAGTAATATTGAAAGGGTGCCATCTCCGATGTGTTAAAACGCCACAGTGACGACAGTAGCGTTTACTGTAGCCTGGTTTCAGTCCTGATTGTGCTGTCTTGCCAACTCCTATGGTCATTGTCATGTCATACGCCAAGGAGTTGGCTAGACAGCATTGACAGATCTGGGACCAGGCTGGGTTTGCTGTAGGGTTGTGGGTAAAAATAAGTGGCGTCTTGTCCCTCGCTGCAGTGCATTCTGGTGCCTGACTGTGAGAGGAGAGTGGTCAATGTCACGCTCGATTTCCCTCCTCTTCCCGCCCCTCACATCTGGCTTTGATAAACAGCTGGGCTGGGCTGGCCGAGAGAAAGCTGGAGGCTCTGGTGTGGGGGTGGGGAGAGAGAATCCTCTGCACCCCTCAACCTCTGGTCTTTACTAAACAGTGAAGAGTTTTTGCCCCAGCTCAGAGATTAGCTGTAGCTCAGACATTTAAGACCAGCTCAGAGATTAGCTGAAGTTTGATATTTCCCCTGGACAGGGCCGGCTCAGCAATCCCAGCTAGTGACACACTACATGTATCTGAGGTCATCGTACTGTAGTGTAGTAAGTCTTACTATTCGACAGGAACGTGTGCCATGGCCCCAGGTGGACTGGAGGACCCTGTCTGCATCCCAAATGGCACACTGCTTTTAACAGGGGCAAAGAAAGCTTTATGAAGGAAATAGGGTGCCATTTGGGACACAGCCCTTGATTTTCTGTCATGGAAGCATTTCTCAAGAGAGCATGCCCATCCAAAAAACTACTCCAACAATGTAGGATGAATTTCCTGTTTGAAAAGCTGAAATCAATCTTACGCCAATTTACATCAAATACTATTTACAATTTCAAAGAAGATACAAGGCAGAGAGAGAGAGAGAGAAAGCGAGAGAGGGAGGGAGAGCAGGAGAGGGAGAGCAAGAGAGAGAGAGGGAGGGAGAGCGATAGAGAGAGGGAGAGAGAGGGAGAGCAAGAGAGAGAGGGAGGGAGAGCGAGAGAGGGGGAGAGCGAGAGAGGGAGGGAGATTGGGTGAGGGAGAGCGAGAGAGGGAGGGAGATTGGGTGAGGGAGAGCGAGAATGACAGAGTTGTTGCAGATAGAGGTGCAGTTTCCTGGTCAGTGTCATGCCAGACCATCTGCCCTCCTGTCTTTAATCTCATTTCCTTCCTCTCTTTATCATCGTGACTTATCACTACACTGCATGGCCTGACATGGAGCTACATTTAATCCTGCTCCTCTACTTAGCTACAACCCTTTACTGATTCAGTCTATCTGTGAAGTGAAACACAAGTCAAATGGAGCGATATTCTGTTTGGAGTCCAGGCTAACTCCATAGAGAGTGAGCAGCAGTTTATAGCAGATTCAACATATCGCCTTCATTTGGTGAACTTTGGATAAGAAATGGGACCCAACTAAGACGACTTCTCTTTGGTTTAGCTAGGAGGGAGAGGAACGCTCTTTTAGTTTCTCCTCTTGGCACACTTGGTGAATTGAAACAGGATGCTCATTAGGCTGGCGTTGTTAGTGTTGCGTACAGCACAGCAACATCAGATATACTGGCTGAGTCACAAATTCACTATTCCCTACACAGTCCACTACCTTTCGGGCCCTGGTCAAACATAGTGCAGGGAATAGGGTGCCATTTGGGACGGAGATACTATCTTCATCTGGGGCAGCAGGAAAGCAAATGGGTGTGTAATGAGGTGAAAAGCCAATCTCCTAGTCTAGTGCAATGTACTCTAGTAGCATGGCCATGACATCACACTGTTTACATGGGCTCGGGGAATAACTCAACAAAACATTTGAATGACTGGCTGACTTGTCTGAATATCACAATGTAGCTATGAAAACAACCACATAACTGATATGCCTGGAGTTGACTGTATTTAAATGAAAATGTGTATTTGAATGACATTTTTTTCATTTGCATAGGGTAAGTGTGAAGTTAAGATAACAGTTTATATAACAGTTGTTACTAAAACACTCAAAAGTATCAACTTTATTGGTAAAAAAATAACTATCATTGATTATTGCTACATACAATACATTGATTATCTGACAGGCAAATTGGTCCAAACACATGGTTATTGGTTCCAGAGGTAAATAAACAGCGAATGTCTGAAGATCTTCACAAGAAATGGAATGTTATCTCTCTCTGCTAAGCTCTGTCCAGATCTGGTAAGAAGTCTTTAGTGGTCTCCCCATCGATCCACTGAGTGTGATGAAACGGAGATGGAAGTAGTAGGCGTCTTGGAGGCATTCTTCTATAATGTCTCAGTAATGACTAAAGCAGGTCAGCAGCACTAGAATATGTCATTCCCTGATGAGTCTGTGTCTCCTCCTCCTCCTCCTCCTCCGGTGCTGAGCCCCAGACTGACAGAGCCCTCCTCCTCTTCTTCCTCTGGGCCGGTGAAGGGCAGCCGGACGGCCACCATTCTGGAGCCCTGCTGAACCCGCTCCCCTGGAACATAAACACACATTACTCACTACATCAGTCACCCGGTCTGCTGCCTGCCTGACCAGCACAGTCCAGCCTGAGTCCCAGCTCCAACCACCAGCCCTGCCCAGCCTCAGCCCGAACCCAACCCCAGCCACCAGCCCTGCCTCAGCCCCAACCCAACCCCAGCCACCAGCCCTAGCTCCAGCCCTGCCTCAGCCTCAACCCAACCCCAGCCCTAGCTCCAGCCCTGCCTCAGCCCCAACCCAACACAACTCCAGCCACCAGCTCTACCACCAGCCCTAGCTCCAGCCCTGCCTCAGCCTCAGCCCCAGCCTCAGCCCCAACCCAACACAATTCCAGCCACCAGCCCTAGCTCCAGCCCTGCCCAGCCTCAGCCCCAATCCAACACAACCCCAGCCACCAGCTCTACCACCAGCCCTAGCTCCAGCCCTGCCCAGCCTCAGCCCCAATCCAACACAACCCCAGCCACCAGCTCTACCACCAGCCCTAGCTCCAGCCCTGCCCAGCCTCAGCCCCAATCCAACACAACCCCAGCCACCAGCTCTACCACCAGCCCTAGCTCCAGCCCTGCCCAGCCTCAACCCAACCCAACAGCTCTACCACCAGTCCGAGCCTTGCCACTCCGCTAGCTGCTCCTCTATACATCTGTGAGTAGGACAGACAAGTGCTAAGCTGGCTGGTGGCGGGTCACGCCTGATGAATGAGCCGTGTGTTGTGTAGGAGCCAGCGGTGTAGGGGGAAGTGTTTTTTCCACACACACACACACCACACACCCACACCCACACACGTTGTGTAGGAGCCAGCAGTGTTTGGTAAGGTCAGTGGTGTTTGTACACAGAGAGATGTTCAGGCCTAGAAGGGCGAAGCACCACTAACGAAGAGCGGCAGCTGAGCCTGTGGCGGTGAAGCTACTGTAGGACCTATCTGCTAGGTGACTCACTCTGGAGCCAAGGCAGAGGTTCACTGCTTAGTTTCCTTAAAGGCTGCTCAAAAATATTTTTGAACTTAGATTTTTTTTGTCTGTCTGCCACTAACCCGTTCAATGAGTGTCTGGGTTTGTGAAGAGTGAATTGTGTGGCTCAGTTGGTAGACCATGACGCTTTTCCAACGTCAGGATCGAGGGTCAATTCCCACTGTGGCCACCCATGAGAAAATGTATTTGAGGATGAAAAAGTCACTTTGGTTAAAAGCGTCTGTTAAATGGCATATACTATTATATTCTAAGGACCCCATGTTATTACGATATCTAAGGAAAATATTACAAACCAAGAGCTCTCTTATACGGCAACTCCACTTAGATCAAATACAGCCACATCACAGTTAGCCTGTGTCTGCTAAATATATACAGTACATGAGGAGGTTTGGCTTTGACATTCGAGTGCTTATAGCTGACATGACTCTATTGAAGGAGTAGTTCACTGTTTTACAGCTTGACGTTAGACGATTTCTCACCCTGAACGTAGTCTATGGGGCTGGAGAAACTGTAATTCATGGTTCAGTTCTCTATATATAGCCATTACAAACTTCAGCTGCCTTTAGCCACCACATGCTACAAATCAATGGAAGTAATGTGAGCATGTTGTTTTTTTTTATGGCCAAATCACCTCCTGTGTGTTCGTTTCATGTTCATTAATTCTGTGTTCCCGGTCCAAAATAACCGCCCCCATTATGGCTGATTATAAATACATAATAATACATATATTATCACCTAATGTTGTGCTAGATATTTTTATCAACTTAAGTTCCTGTGAACATTACAAGTTTTGAACTTCTATTTGCTATTTATGGCCTGTAGGCCTCATTGACCTGAGCGCATACATATTACAACATGTATGTCTGAACACATTAAAGACCAACAGTAACAATAACAGTACTAACAATAACAAAAACATTAAAATGTTCACAATCTGTCAATCAATGGTAGATACATTTTGTGTTGATCTCATGCACATGTTGACAATACAGGCTGGTTGTTGTATGTGCCTGGCAAATATATGCACTGCGTTTATGGCACATAATGCTTGTTTTGACATCTCTTGGTGCACACAGATCGCCCCTCTTCCTCTTGTCTCTTCTGTCTCTGCCGGCCGTAGATCTAGCTTCTGGCCCTTGTATATCTCTCACCAATCCAGCAGAGGATGGTGTTGGAGGAAGGTGTTGGCGCCTTTGAGTGAGGGGTGTCACCATGGCTTTCCCCCAACTCTTCTAGGAATAGTCTCCTCTTGAAGAATTTCCCCTGCTTGCAGCCTGGAATCACCTCCATCCACACGACAAGCTCGTTGTAGGCCGACACATCTAGGATGTTGAAGAACACCACCATGGGCCAACGTGCCCTCATCCTCTTATAAGAGTATGTGCCAGTAACCGGCAAAAGTGCAACAATCAGTAAATAAAATAATGAGTACATACAAGTGATACTTAGTAACATGAAAAATTGCATCAAAGCATTGTTTTAATTTATCACATCCAAAACATATTTACATATTCAAATGACTAGAATTGACTCCATATTGTTCACAAACAACAACAGGACTCCGCATTTCACCAAACAACAACAGGTCTTATTTTTATGGTGCAGATAAAACAATCTGGTAATAGAAAAAAAAGTACATGAGACTTGAAAGATAAAGAGTAACAAACCTTATCAAGGTTGTCAGCTCCTCTCTGTTCCTGTTGTAATCCAGGACAGCGCTGGGCTTCCTGTCCTCCCTGGTACTCACAGCGGCATCCCTGTGCAGAGTTGTCATCAGGACACAAGTGTGTGTGTATCGGTGAAGATCCATTTAGAGGAAAAACGATCCCTGTCCTTGGTAGTGAGTAAGGCAGGAGGCAACTCAGGCTTGTTCCTCCTGACCGTCCCCACCATGGTCATTTTCTTTGGAGCAGCTCCTGACCAAGAGCATATGAGGTGAAGAAATTGTCACATGTTATGTTGTGCCCCTGGTGACCTGCAGTCATTTCCAGGACCACTCGCTTCCCCTGGTTCCTTTCGGGAACACCGTCAGAAGGTTCCAATGGTTCCTTTCGGAAACACCGTCAGCAGGTTTGCCTGGTTTCTTTCGGGAACACCGTCAGCAGGTTTGCCTGGTTCCTTTCGGGAACACTGTCAGCAGGTTTGCCTGGTTCCTTTCGGGAACACTGTCAGCAGGTTTGCCTGGTTCCTTTCGGGAACACCGTCAGAAGGTTTTCCTGGTTCCTTTCGGGAACACCGTCAGAAGGTTTGCCTGGTTCCTTTCGGGAACACTGTCAGCAGGTTTGCCTGGTTCCTTTCGGGAACACTGTCAGCAGGTTTGCCTGGTTCCTTTCGGGAACACTGTCAGCAGGTTTGCCTGGTTCCTTTCGGGAACACCGTCAGTAGGTTTCCAACAGGTCAGCAGGTATAAACCTACATGTTTCAGGCATAACTTGTCCTGGCATCACATGCTTCCCATATCTTTACTCCATATTTACACAGTTTGCTTGGCATGCACTGTTTGAATGGGCAGCGTCCCCTAAATGTGACCAGACGCTCATCCACTGTGATGTCTGGACTTTATAGAGTCCTTATAGATGAGTGGCAGGCGCTCCACCCACTAGCGCCAAACCTCTCTGATCGCTGCCAGCTTGCCTTGTTGACGGCAGCCTGGTCTTGTATCATGGTTGTCGAAGCGAATCCCCCTAGACAACACCTGAAATGTCTGGAGTCCAATAGTGCCACGGAAAATCCCCCGACCAGACTCTGGATCCCATAACCTGGTGGTAATTTGTTTCTGGTTCTGTACAAACCGGACAAAATCAAGAGATCCACGTATGCTTGGACGTCTGTCCGGTCTACCT
Source organism: Oncorhynchus mykiss (assembly GCF_057628025.1). NCBI lineage: Eukaryota > Metazoa > Chordata > Actinopteri > Salmoniformes > Salmonidae > Oncorhynchus > Oncorhynchus mykiss. The sequence goes on from NC_143040.1 coordinate 41,311,726, forward strand.
CCTTCCAGCTGTCTTGGTAAATGCATCTCCCCTCCAAGTTGGTCATGTTTATCACTATCGTTTCGATTGACTCTGTCAGGAACAGTTCGAAGCAGGATGTTATGTCATAAACCCGGGATATGGCGTATCTCATTGGCCCTGGGGTCATCCTGATAACATTTTCAGCCAACCTCTCCTCTCACAGGTGGGGATGAAGTCCAGGATAAATTCTTTGACCGGAATGTAACAACAACCTCAGCAGGGCCCTCTTCCTCATCGCTGAGTTGTTCCACATCGGTTGTCTCTTGGTCTGGATCATATTCTGTGATGTCTTCAACTTCTGACACTTCCTCCTCTAATGCATCTTCACTGTCAGTTTCCTGGCCTCTCTCCTCCTCACCAGTGTCAGGATCAAATATATGATCAAGAGCCTCACATACAGTATATTGTTTGGTCATTGTGCTGCCACAGAATGAATTGTGAGCAATGCCTCAAAAAAGCTTTATATACCAGAGCTGTTAGAAAAGTTCTATATATTATTGAAACAATGTTGCGATTGTTTGTGAGAATGCCAACAGGTGTGGTTCCCATGCGAGAAAGATTCTATTGGGAAAAGATTCCCATGGGGGTTGCAATGGAAGCCAAGAAGGGAAGTGAGATTGTGTGTGTGTGCTCAAACACACATGCATGTGGGGTCTGGGAGAGGAAGTGTGTCCATCTGATGAATGGGCATGTGCCTGAACTCAATTTTAAACACTAATTGTAGTCTCACACATTTACTTCTAATGACTGGTCATTTTTGACCGGGAACACCACAGGTGTACAACAGTTAAATAAAACACACCATATTTTATGAAAATGTGTGTTCAGATGCCCTGTGTGGACAAAGTCATGGAACCTTATGACAATCAGATTAAATGAACTACATTTTTCAGAGAGAAAATGTGTAAATCGGTCCAATTTGACCAGAACACAGCAGGAGGGTTAAGTAACATCAAACCAAATATGGAGTTGATTTCAGATGATTTGGACATCATTTTTGTAAACATGCTCACATCCCTTCCATAGATTTTTAGCTAGCGGTTGCTAAAGTTTGAAATTGCTGTTTAAAGTAAACTGAACCTTGAATCATAGTTTCTCCTGGTCCATAGACAACTTTCAGGGTAAGGAATCATCTAACATTAAGTAAAATAGTGAACTAGTCCTTTAACATTTATAAAAGTATTGGATGGGTAAGGAGGAAACTGCTGAAAAGTCTGATATGACCCTACTATTGATATGGCCCTAAAGGAGACAAATAAAGTTCCATTGAATTGAATTGAGTCTTTCGCAGTCTAGATAAGCATAAACTTTAACTCGTAGCGAGACAAACACCAATATAGTCTACAACCTTTGACCAGGGCTCATAGGGCTCAAAAGTAGTGCACTATTTGCGAATAAGGTGCCATTTGAGGCACTCTACACAGTGAGGTCCCAGTTCCCTGCGCTGACTGAGGCTGAAAGGTTTGCTTATGCCAAGCCTCTGCCATATGGATGCACACAGATTGGTTGTGTTCTGCAACTCTTGGAATTCACATGGGAGAGGCAGGCCACAGTGGCTCTCAGGGTTATCACTCAGTCAGATGGGGTATTTATAGTTCGAAAAGAGAAAGAGCATAACTAATATTGGCAGACTTAATTGAACCAACTGAAATATAGGTTCTATAGGCCAATTCATTTCACATTACAGAATAGAACAGGAAATCATTTCCAAATACCTTTCATATTTGAATGAGGTTCTTACTTTGCTAAAGTCGAAACACAATCTGTCCCTAGAGTGGACCTTAAACGCATAGAGAGGTCAAGCATAACAATCAATATGGCAACAGTAGTCTTCAGCCTGAACCATGAAGGCAGCTCTCAATGAAGCTACCTACGCTTTGTCCGACCTTGCAGGCCAGCCAGGGGGAAAACAGCAGCCTGGCAATATTAAAGACATCACATTTAAACATGGTGGGTCTCGTGGGGTGAAAACTCTCCAAGGCCTAGATTCTCAAATTGACAGTGTATTTGCAACAAAAAAAAAAGATTAGGAAGGGCCCGAACACAAGGATGTCCGTCTATGCTGAGTAGATGGGCCAAACTTCAGGCAGGTATCATTTCCTCCATGAGGGATAGTGAGAGATAGAGAGAGGGGAAGAAAGAGAGAGATAGAGAGAGGGGGAGAAAGAAAGAGAGAGCCCCATGGCTAGCGAACACAACAGACGGCCTACACTACCTGGGGGGAGGTAAAAGACGAGTGGGAGTTGGAAAAGTACTGGAGGACAAAACTACTTTGAAGCCAAAAACACAAGTAAACAGCCCATAGCTACAAAAGGTCCAAATAAGCTTGTTGGTGGAGGAAAAAGACAATAAACGACATGTAATAAAATATATATGATACAATTATTCAAATCTTAAATGGGGACTCTTAAAGTTGGTGGAGAGAGTGAATTGAAAGGAAAAGAAAAGGGGTTTTGATATAATATTTTCCAGTATCATTGCCTCGTCAGAGAGACCGGCTGGGTCCCTCCCCTCCCCTGCAGCTGCTTGACTCTGGTCTGCGTCTCAAATGGAACCCTATTCCCTATATAGTGCACTACTTTTGACCAGTAGATCACTAAATAGGGAACATGGTGCCATTTTGGACACAAGCTAGCTTTGGCCTTTCTGCTGCTGGGTTCTCCAGAGACCCACCGTGTTCTCATGGCTCCCAGAGCACTGCCAAGTGTTTGAAGTGTGAGGAGCAAAAAGGAATGATTTTACTTTCAATGTGGGCCTTCTTAACAAATATTCACAGCTGCATGAAAGATCTAAATTGTGCTGCCAAAACAATCAGACACATGGATACAGACAGACAGGCAGAGGCAGGTAGGCATGCAGGCAGGTAGGGCAGAAAGGCAGCGCAGGCAGTCAGGGCAGAAAGGCAGCGCAGGCAGGCAGGGCAGAAAGGAAGCGCAGGCAGACAGGGCAGAAAGGCAGCGCAGGCAGGCAGGGCAGAAAGGCGGAGCAGGCAGGCAGGCAGGGCAGAAAGGCGGTGCAGGCAGGCAGGCAGGGCAGAAAGACAGAGCAGGTAGGGCAGAAAGGCAGCGCAGGTAGGAAAGAAAGGCAGAGCAGGTAGGGAAGAAAGGCAAAGCAGGCAGGTAGGGCAGAAAGGCAGCGCAGATAGGGCAGAAAGGCAGGCAGGCAGGTAGGGCACAAAGGCAGAGCAGGCAGGCAGGGCAGAAAGGCAGCGCAGGCAGGCAGGGCAGAAAGGCGGAGCAGGCATGCAGGCAGGGCAGAAAGGCGGTGCAGGCAGGCAGGCAGGGCAGAAAGACAGAGCAGGTAGGGCAGAAAGGCAGCGCAGGTAGGGAAGAAAGGCAGAGCAGGTAGGGAAGAAAGGCAGAGCAGGCAGGTAGGGCAGAAAGGCAGCGCAGATAGGGCAGAAAGGCAGGCAGGCAGGTAGGGCACAAAGGCAGAGCAGGCAGGTAGGGCAGAAAGGCAGCGCAGGCAGGCAGGGCAGAAAGGCAGCGCAGGCAGTCAGGGCAGAAAGGCAGCGCAGGCAGGCAGGGCAGAAAGGCAGAGCAGGTAGGCAGGGCAGAAAGGCAGCGCAGGCAGGCAGGCAGGGCAGAAAGGCAGAGCAGGTAGGGCAGAAAGGCAGCGCAGGCAGGCAGGCAGGGCAGAAAGGCAGAGCAGGTAGGGCAGAAAGGCAGCGCAGGCAGGCAGGGCAGAAAGGCGGAGCAGGCAGGCAGGCAGGGCAGAAAGGCAGAGCAGGCAGGGCAGAAAGGCAGCGCAGGCAGGCAGGGCAGAAAGGCGGAGCAGGCAGGCAGGCAGGGCAGAAAGGCGGTGCAGGCAGGCAGGCAGGGCAGAAAGACAGAGCAGGTAGGGCAGAAAGGCAGCGCAGGTAGGGAAGAAAGGCAGAGCAGGTAGGGAAGAAAGGCAGAGCAGGCAGGTAGGGCAGAAAGGCAGCGCAAATAGGGCAGAAAGGCAGGCAGGCAGGTAGGGCAGAAAGGCAGAGCAGGCAGGTAGGGCAGAAAGGCAGCGCAGGCGGGCAGGGCAGAAAGGCAGAGCAGGCAGGCCGGGCAGAAAGGCAGAGCAGGCAGGCAGGGCAGAAAGGCAGAGCAGGTAGGGCAGAAAGGTAGAGCAGGCAGGTAGGGCAGAAAGGCAGAGCAGGCAGGTAGGGCAGAAAGGCAGAGCAGGCAGGCAGGGCAGAAAGGCAGAGCAGGTAGGGAAGAAAGGCAGAGCAGGCAGGTAGGGCAGAAAGGCAGAGCAGGCACACGTTGCTATGCAAAGACAAGCTCCAGTGTTCTCAGCTCAAGAACACACGTGGGAATTTGGGTCTGGGTGAAATATTTGGATTGTGATTACACAGCCCTAAATCTCCTATTTTCCAATTAAAAAGTGTTTGGAGAGCGGTGAAGGATTGATCAGATGTCACTACAAATATTACTCTCCAGTGTTCCAGTGTTGTTGATTCAACTCATCTTCCCAGAAATAAGATCTGTTTCAATGAGGTGTTCTTCTCTCATGCTTGAGAGCTGTGGTTGATCACATTTCAACTGAGAAAACGTTTTAATGGTTTGTTTGGATCATCAAATTGCTAGACAAAGACGGAATCCCCCCAAAATACAACAATTCCCAAACATAGTGCACTAGCAGAGCCCAATGGCATTATGCTAAAATCTAGTGCACTATATAGGAAAAAGGGTGTCATTTGAGAAGCAACCATAGACTTAAAGTGAACACCAAAATGTTTAATGTTCCAATGTAACGGACATAAGAACCATCAATCTCAGTATTGAAGGTTCTTCTTCAGCCCACATAACAATGTGTATGTCATTCATAGAAGTGGCAATTCACAACAACCTTGAGGCTTAAATAAGAGTGGCAATACCAAGTATATAGCAAGATGTCTGTATGCATCTCTACACCAGTAAACATGGAGATAGCCTTCACATACCAGGCAGAAGAAAAAGACGCTGAAACACAGCTAGTGTGTGTTGTGTATCTCTACACAGCTAGTGTGTGTGTGTGTGTGTGTGTGTGTG
>NC_143040.1:41319249-41321749 GCF_057628025.1 Oncorhynchus mykiss
TGAGTGTGTGTGTATCTCTACACAGCTAGTAAGTGTGTGTGTGTATCGCTACACAGCTAGTGAGTGTGTGTGTATCTCTACACAGCTAGTGAGCGTTTGTGTGTGTGTATCTCTACACAGCTAGTGAGTGTGTGTGTGTGTGTGTGTGTGTGTGTCTCTACACAGCTAGTGAGTGTGTGTATCTCTACACAGCTAGTGAGCGTTTGTGTGTGTGTATCTCTACACAGCTAGTGAGCGTTTGTGTGTGTGTATCTCTACACAGCTAGTGAGTGTGTGTGTGTCTCTCTACACAGCTAGTGAGTGAGTGTGTGTGTTTCTCTCTCTACACAGCTAGTGAGTGTGTGTGTGTGTGTATCTCTACACAGCTAGTGAGTGTGTGTATCTCTACACAGCTAGTGAGTGTGTGTGTGTGTTTGTGTGTGTGTATCTCTACACAGCTAGTGTGTGTGTGTGTGTGTGTGTCTCTACACAGCTAGTGAGTGTGTGTGTGGTGTGTGTGTGTGTGTATCTCTACACAGCTAGTGAGTGTGTGTGTGTGTGTGTATCTCTACACAGCTAGTGTGTGTGTGTGTGTGTGTGTGTGTGTGTGTGTGTGTGTGTGTGTGTGTGTGTGTGTGTATCTCAACACAGCTAGTGGGTGTGCGTGTGTGTATCTCTACACAGCTAGTGTGTGTGTGTGTGTGTGTGTGTGTGTGTGTGTGTGTATCTCTACACAGCTAGTGAGCGTGTGTTTGTGTATCTCTACACAGCTAGTGTGTGTGCGTGTATCTACACAGCTAGTAAGTGTGTGTGTGTGTATCTCTACACAGCTAGTGAGTGTGTGTGTATCTCTACACAGCTAGTGTGTGTGTGTGTGTGTGTGTGTGTGTGTACCTCTACACAGCTAGTGTGTGTGTGTGTGTGTGTATCTCTACACAACTAGTGAGTGTGTGTGTGTGTGTGTGTATATCTCTACACAGCTAGTGAGTGTATGTGTGTGTGTGTGTGTGTGTGTGTGTGTGTGTGTGTGTGTGTGTGTATGTATCTCTACACAGCTAGTGAGTGTGTGTGTATCTCTACACAGCTAGTGAGTGTGTGTGTATCTCTACACAGCTAGTAAGTGTGTGTGTGTATCGCTACACAGCTAGTGAGTGTGTGTGTATCTCTACACAGCTAGTGAGCGTTTGTGTGTGTGTATCTCTACACAGCTAGTGAGTGTGTGTGTGTGTGTGTGTGTCTCTACACAGCTAGTGAGTGTGTGTATCTCTACACAGCTAGTGAGCGTTTGTGTGTGTGTATCTCTACACAGCTAGTGAGCGTTTGTGTGTGTGTATCTCTACACAGCTAGTGAGTGTGTGTGTGTGTGTCTCTCTACACAGCTAGTGAGTGAGTGTGTGTGTTTCTCTCTCTACACAGCTAGTGAGTGTGTGTGTGTGTGTATCTCTACACAGCTAGTGAGTGTGTGTATCTCTACACAGCTAGTGAGTGTGTGTGTGTGTTTGTGTGTGTGTATCTCTACACAGCTAGTGTGTGTGTGTGTGTGTGTGTGTGTGTGTGTGTCTCTACACAGCTAGTGAGTGTGTGTGTGGTGTGTGTGTGTGTGTATCTCTACACAGCTAGTGAGTGTGTGTGTGTGTGTGTGTGTGTGTGTGTGTGTGTATCTCAACACAGCTAGTGGGTGTGCGTGTGTGTATCTCTACACAGCTAGTGTGTGTGTGTGTGTGTGTCTGTGTGTGTGTGTGTATCTCTACACAGCTAGTAAGTGTGTGTGTGTGTATCTCTACACAGCTAGTGAGTGTGTGTGTATCTCTACACAGCTAGTGTGTGTGTGTGTGTGTGTGTGTGTGTACCTCTACACAGCTAGTGTGTGTGTGTGTGTGTGTATCTCTACACAGCTAGTGAGTGTGTGTGTGTATCTCTACAAAGCTAGTGAGTATGTGTGTGTGTGCAGCTCTACACAGCTAGTGAGTGTGTGTGTATCTCTACACAGCTAGTGTGTGTGTGTGTGTGTGTGTGTGTATCTCTACACAGCTTGTGAGTGTGTGTTTGTGTATCTCTACACAGCTAGTGTGTGCGTGTGTATCTCTACACAGCTAGTGAGCGTGTGTGTGTGTATCTCTACAAAGCTAGTGAGTGTGTGTGTGTGTGTGCAGCTCTACACAGCTAGTGAGTGTGTGTGTATCTCTACACAGCTAGTGTGTGTGTGTGTGTGTGTGTGTGTGTGTCGCTACACAGCTAGTGTGTGTGTGTATCTCTACACAGCTAGTGAGTGTGTGTGTGTGTGTGTCTCTACACAGCTAGTGAGTGTGTGTATCTCTACACAGCTAGTGAGTGTGTGTGTCTCTCTCTACACAGCTAGTGAGTGTGTGTGTGTGTGTGTATCTCTACACAGCTAGTGAGTGTGTGTGTGTGTGTGTATCTCTACACAGCTAGTGAGTGTGTGTATCTCTACACAGCTAGTGAGTGTGTGTGTGTGTGTGTTTGTGTGCGTGTATCTCTACACAGCTAGTGTGTGTGTGTG